>NW_027224263.1:7855980-8161176 GCF_023699985.2 Odocoileus virginianus
GATCAAGTTCAGTTCAATAGAGCAATGATAAGATGGATGAATGCCTTCTCAACAACAGTGAGAACTACCATTCAACACTACCTTCAACACTACCATTCAAATGATAGTGTCAATATATGTAGAATTGATATATGTATAACTAAGTCCCTTCACTGCTCACCTGAAACTATCACATTATTAATCAGCTGTAGCCTAAAACAAAATAAGGTTTTTAAAAAGTGAATGCTAAACTAGAATCATATATTCAGCAAAATTATAGAATCACTCAAGAATCAAAGTGAAATAAAGACATTATCAGACAAGCAAAAACTAAGAGAACATGACAAAAGCAGACTCTTACTTAATAAAATAATAAAGGATATTCTTCAAACAAAGGAAAATGGCCACAAATGGAAGGTTGGAGATGCAGGAAGCAACTAAATGCAATGCAAATGGTAAACATAAAGTTAAACATAAACATTGACTTATAAAACAATAATATTTTTTATGGATCTCAGTATATTAATGAAATTAAAATTCACAAAACAATAGTATATAAGAAGAGAGGGTTGAAAGTAAACTTTTTCATTGTCCAGGAGAAAAATAAAAATGATATTTAATATTAAGCTTTGATGGCTAAGTATAACATGTCCATTCAAAGGTAATCACTAATAGAGAAGAAATGTTTAACTTCCAAATTTATAGAAAAATATTAGAGAATAATATAATAAATCCAAAAGGAGGTAATAAAAGATGAAAAGAAAAGAAACACAAATCAGATGGCAAAATATAGAAACATGTACTAAGATGGCAGAATTAAAACCAAATATATCCATAGTATATTCACTGTAAATGGGAGTAAATATTCTAAGACTCTCAGACAAGAGTTGAAAAAATAATCTAGGTGTTTATAAGAAGCATATACAAATCACAAGGAAAGTAAAGGATTAAAAAGGTACTCCATAAAAGCCCTAATCAATGGAAAGACTGTGTAGCTATGTTAACAATTTACCAGGATATATTTTTTAGCAAAAAATAATAATTTTAAAGAAAAGTTACTTCATAATGATGAAGGATTTAATTCATTTGGAAGACACAGAATAATAAACATGTATATGTGTAATAACGTGGCCTCAACATTACTAAGTCAAAAATGGACAGAATTGTAAAGACAGACAAATCTGCAATCATAGTATAAGATTTTAACACACTCTTTTCAGTGATTTTATGAGAACAATGAAAAAACTGAACTCATTAACAAGTTAAAAATACATATTTCTGTCATTTACAAAAGAAATATTTCTCAAAATTGACCATATATTTGACCATAAGTTAATTCTCAATAAATTTCAAGTGTTGGAGTCATCAAATGATTCAAATTCAAATGAAATAGAAATGTTTACCAAAAGGTAAACAGAAAAATCTACATACATTTGTAAGTTAAGAAATTATTTCTCAATAAGCTTTGACCCAATGGACTTAGAATCCACTGATGACTCATCTCTGAACCATTTATTATTATGTGATTGTAGACTGATCATTTTTCTCGCTTTGTTATTCTTTCTTCCCTTCTTTATTAGTTGGCATACTGTAAGGAAGAATTTTCTTCCTCACTTTGTTATTTACTTATTTGTATTGATAAAGATTCCTGAATTCTTTTGTAATCAATGTAACTTAATTCATTCCTATCCTTAATTATTTTGATGCTCAAGTCATCCCAGATTTGTCCAAAGAGAACCCCTTTGATATGTCCCATCAGTACTCTGAGCATTTCCTTACTTTCTGCCATTGATTTTACCAGGTTTACCCTCTCTTTTCCATGTCCCAGTTTTGAAATCAGTTATTTCATCCAAGGAAACCCCCCCTTTTTTAGTGGTCAGATGTTTTATAAACTAATAAGAAATCTTGGTATAGGCATTGCTACTAGGATATGGTTACTTCTATATATCTATGCCTTTAATTCCTATCCAGTAACACAAGACTCTTCCACTACTTTCCCAATTCCTTTTTATTCCTCATTTTTCTCACAGTGAGTAATGTGGTCCTCAAAAGCATCAATATATTTATTTACTATTTATATTTTCTAAATCCTACAATATACAAATTCATTTCAGAATTTCTATCCTCATACCAATCAGTAAATACAATGCTATGTTTAAAATTGCATTACAATGCTTTCTGTCTTTAGAATGATTCCCACTGAGGATATAGGTCAAAGCTCTGTGTCCAAACTGCTAGAATTGAGATGAATTTTTTTCTTCTATGTGGTTCTGTTACCAATTCTTTACAGTTAGGGATTGTTTTGGTTTTTGTATACGTTCAGTATTGATTTACCCTATCTTGTTGCCTTTGTTTTTTAATACATAAAACCTCAGAGATTTTTAATATGTAAAAACTTAAAAAAAAAACACCTTAATGTGATGTCCCAAAAGTCAAAAGTATGCAAATGGTATACTCAGAGAAATGTCACTCTTTCTTTTGTCCCTTGGTTAACCCATTCACTGATTTCTGCAATATACTTTGAAGTTTATTTTTGCAAAAAAACATAAAAAACATATATTTCTGTTTATCCTTTCTTAAATAAAGGATAAAATATTACATACATGTTAACACTTTGCTGTTCTTTATTTGGTAATATGTCCTGGAAGTCACCCTCTATCAATTCATAGGAAGATGGTAGATGTAAACCCAGATATCATGTAAATTATCTAAGCACTCTATTTAATTCCTTTTTCTAATACTCATTAGGACTGTATTTTACAGATATATAATTATTTAATCAATCTCCTGTGTAATATGAGTATTTAAGTTGTTTCTAATATTTTGCAATTACCAGTAATTCCACCAGAAATAATGTTTATATCATTCTCTCTCTAACTCTGTATGTTTCATATTTTTGGAAGTTTAATTTCAGCAAAAGTTCCAAGAAGCAGAGTTGATTTATCAAGAGATAAATGTACACATATACATTTCATTAGGGGGTGAGCTAATGAACTCAAGAGAGCAGATTTGCCCCAAATCTTGCTAATGAAGTGTAGTTAAAAATTTAAATTTTTGCCAATCTAATAGGTGAGATATGCTAAGTACAGTTTTAACTATTTTATTATAGCTGAAATTGAGCTTGTTTTCATGTTTGTCATTATTACTTCAGTTTTTCACAAAGTGTGTGTTTTGCTCATTTTTCTGTTTTTCATATCTTTATTTCTCAATTTTGAAACTCTATTTACATCAAAAATAATACACATTTCACATGTAAATGAAAATACTGTGATCGCTATTGCTATATCTTATGGTGATTTTGCCAGGCAAAATTATTATTATTATTATTTTGCTGTTCATTTTATCAATCAAATTTCCTTTCTATGTTCAGTTATAGTTATATATTCTCTTCTCATAGTCAGGTTAAACAATACATTACTCATGTTTTCTTCATTTTTTTACATTTAGGCCCCCAATCCATTTGGAGTTTATGTTTGTCTGTGGTGAGATATCCATTTAATTTTATCTCCTTCCATATACCCTTTCAGTTGTCTCATGCTTGTTACTCAAAAAGTCAATCTACTCTGATATATGATGCCATCTTTATAGCATGTGAAATTTTCTTACATATCTGAGCCTATCTCTGAAGTTTATATTCTATCCTATTTGTGTGTCTCTTTATGTGCTAATTCCACACTGTTTTAATTATGAAAGTTTTATAATAAATGTTATCATCTGATATAATTAATCACCACTCATTGCTCTTGTTTTTCAGAGCTTGTCTAGAAATTCCAAGATGTTTAACTTTCCCTATGAGCTTTAACATTAACTTTACTTCCATTTTAAAAGCTTGTTTAAAAGCTTGTTTATTTTGATAGGGGTCTCTTTATATTTATAAATTTAGAAGAAATAACTGAATTTTTAAAAAATACTTTCTCGGTTATGGCCACGCTGTCTCTCAGACCATACAGCAATCTTATTATATAGTCACTCTCATGTCTTCCTTACCACTATCTATAATCTATCTCATAAGAATTAATCTTGCAGCTTTGTCACTCTACTGAAACTATCTCTGTGAATTCATTAGTGACTTCTTAATCATTTATTAAGTAATTGTTACTTATCAAGGTTTTTGGTCTCAGGATATCTGTACACACTTAAATGTTATTGAAGACCCCAAAGAACTTTTGTTTATATGAATTATATCTATTTAGAAATAGATATATATCTCTCTATAAATTAAAATGGAGAAAAATTTAAATTATGTGTGGGTTTATTTAAAAATACTAAACCTAACACATGTTAACATAAATAACATAGCTCTATGAAAAATAGCTATATTTTCCAAAGAAATTAAATTAGTGAATAGAGTAGCATTGTCAAACTTTTTTCAAATCTCTTTATCTTCTGGCTTAGAAGAGAGATTCTCATCTTTGCTGCTGCATCTAATCTGTTGTAATGAGCTGCTTTGGTTAAATTATGTGAATAAAATATATAACCTCATTACAGATAGATAACTTCAATACAGTAAAATGTTTTAATAATGTTTTCAGATAATAGTGGACACTATTTTTTTTTTTGATACTACACTAAAATTCAGTAAGTGGTAGTTTCTTAAGTTTAGTTGCAATGTGGAATCGGAAGCCATATCACTGAACTTTGCATATGCTGTTACTTTAAAATCCACTAATTTGTCTTGCATTTTGAAGAATATTTTATCCATGCTTTCTTTAATAACATCAAGTGTAGATATTTTGGAAAATATTATTTCACTGAGTTGTGCAGATTTTTCAAATGTTAATACAATACCAAAAATCACATGCATTAATAATTGCTATCAATCTTATCAGAAAGCACTCTAAACATAGAGAAAGTATCACGCCTTCCTGGACAGATACAAGTTCCCCAAAGTTCCAATATTCACCTGAAAGCCTTTATCATGGTAGCAAATACCATTTCTTTTTCGCTAGACACAACAGATTCAACTCATCCATCTTTGAGAAAATATCTTCCAATTATCCAAGTATGAATAACCCTGGTGTGTCTTGCAGTCATTCTTTCAAACAAAAATGTTATTCCATGGGAAAAAAGGTTAGTTTATCTTCCAATTCTAACAATTGCTGAAGTGCTTTTCCACAAAGCAACCATCTTATGTCAATATGCAGCAGAAGTGCTCTATGTATACTTCAATTTCATCACATGGGTTATTAAACAGGTCAAAATTTCATAAAGTTAATATTAGTTTCTACTACTTCATCAAAGACATTCTTAAGTAAAATTGGCTAATTTTCCCCCCTGAAAGTATGTGGTGGCAAGCAATGCAAGGACTACTTTTACAATTCAGTATCACTAGTTTGACCTCATGCTAAGGTATCAGCCTGATGTTCTGCAGTCCGTGGGGCCGCACAGAGTCAGACACAACTGAGTGACTGAACTACAACAACAAATCAGCAGTTTTACTCACCATTATTTTGCAGCATGTAACCACACGGTGAAAACAGCAAATAAAATATTAGTATCATTATGGGAATAGTTTTGACTTCATAAAACCACAGATATTCTTAGAGACACTGAGGTACCCATGGACCAAATTTTAAGAATTATGTTTCCAAATCTAGCTTTCCCTGTGTCATTTGAAACAATGGAAAATGCTTTCCTAATTATCTCATCCTTTGCATGCTACATCAGTTTTCTTTGGTTTTCTTCCATCTTTCTGTCTGCTACTATTCCATTCATTTTCTACTTTACTCTCACTCTTCCTAACATTCTGTCCATTCCAACCACTAATACACTTTTCCTGGCTTACTTCATCCACAGAAATATCTTAAAATCTATCTACTCATGAATGTCAAACAAATACTTCTATTTATTTCATTAGATTATCTATCCAGATCTCTAGCTTAAGCTGTGTTGAGATGAATGTTGGGTATGTATATTTCAAATGCCATCTCAGCAAGATTGTACTCATCACCTTTCTCTCATTTTCATTATCCCCTCCTCCTACACTTTTGTTTCTCAAGAGTGTTCCCAAAGTAACAGCATCTCCCATATAACCAAAAAGAAGTCTGAGGATTATTTTAGACTCGTTCTCTTACTTCCCATAGCCAATTGACTTAACCTGTTCTTTTTTAAAAAAAATTTATTTGTTTATTTATTTTACTTTACAATATTGTATTGGTTTTGCCATACATACATTGACTTGAATCCTCCATAGGTGTACATGTGTTCCCCATCTTGAACCCCCTCCCACCTCCCTCCCCATCCCATCCATCTGTGTCATCCCAGTGGACCAGCCCTGATACCCTGCCTCATGCATCAAGACTGGACCAGTGATTCGTTTCACATATGATAATTTACATGTTTCAATGCCATTCTCCCATATCATCCCACCCTTGCCCTCTCCCACAGAGTCCAAAAGACTGTTCAGTACATCTGTGTCTCTTTTGCTGTCTCACATACAGGGTTATCATTACCATCTTTCTAAATTCCATATATATGCATTCACTTCAGTTCAGTTCAGTCGCTCAGTCGTGTCCGACTCTTTGCGACCCCATGAACCACAGCATGCCAGGCCTCCCTGTCCATCACCAACTCCCGGAGTTTACTCAAACTCATGCCCATCGAGTCGGTGATGCCATCCAACCATCTCATCCTCTGTCGTCCCCTTCTCCTCCTGCCCCCAATCCCTCCCAGCATCAGGGTCTTTTTCCAATGAGTCAACTCTTCGCATGAGGTGGCCAAAGTATTGGAGTTTCAGCTTCAGCATCAGTCCTTCCAATGAACACCCAGGACTTATCTCCTTTAGGATGGACTGGTTGGATCTCCTTGCAGTCCAAGGGACTCTCAAGAGTCTTCTCCAACACCACAGTTCAAAAGCATCAATTTTTCGGTGCTCAGCTTTCTTCACAGTCCAACTCACATCCACACATGACCACTGGTAAAAACATAGCCCTGACCAGATGGACCTTTGCTGGCAAAGTAATGTCGCTGCTTTTTAATATGCTATCTAGGTTGGTCATAACTTTCCTTCCAAGGTATATAAGCATCTTTTAATTTCATGGCTGCAGTCACCACCCACAGTGATTTTGGAGCCAAAAAAAAAAAAAAAAAAAGTCTGACACTGTTTCCACTGTCTCCCCATCTATTTCCCATGAGGTGATGGGACCAGATACCATGATCTTAGTTTTCTGAATGTTAAGCTTTAAGCCAACTTTTTCACTCTCTTCTTTCACCTTCATCAAGAGGCTTTTCAGTTCCTCTTCACTCTCTGCCATAAGGGTGGTGTCATCTGCATATCTGAGGTTATTAATATTTCTCCCAGCAATCTTGATTCCAGTTTGTGCTTCTTCCAGCCCAGTGTTTCTCATGATGTACTCTGCATATAAGTTAAATAAGCAGGGTGACAATATACAGCCTTGATGTACTCCTTTTCCTATTTGGAACCAGTCTGTTGTTCCATGTCCAGTTCTAACTGTTGCTTCCTGACCCGCATACAGGTTTCTCAAGAGGCAGGTCAGGTGGTCTGGTATTCCCATCTCTTTCAGAATTTTCCACAGATATTGTGATCCACAGAGTCGAAGGCTTTGGCGTAGTCAATAAAGTAGAAATAGATGTTTTTCTGGAACTCTCTTGCTTTTTCGATGATCCAGCGGATGTTGGCAATTTGACCTCTGGTTGCTCTGCCTTTTCTAATACCAGCTTGAACATCTGGAAGTTTTTGGTTCACGGATTGCTGATGCTTGGCTTGGAGAATTTTGAGCATTACTTTACTAGCGTGTGAGATGAGTGCAATTGTGAGTTAGTATACTTTATTGGTGTTTTACTTCCTGGCTTACTTCACTCTGTATAATAGGCTCCAGGTTTCATCCACCTCATTAGAATTGATTCAAATGTATTCTTTTTAATGGTTGAGTAATATTCCATTGTGTATATGTACCACAGCTTTCTTATCCATTCGTCTGCTGATGGACATCTAGGTTGCTTCCATGTCCTGGCTGTTATAAACAGTGCTGTGATGAACATTGGGATACATGTATCTCTTTCAATTCTGGTTTCCTCAGTGTGTATACCCAGCAGTGGGATTGCTGGGTCATTAGGCAGTTCTATTTCCAGGTTTTTAAGGAATCTCCGTTGTTCTCCACAATGTTCTCCACAATGTTCTCCATTGTGCTATACTAGTTTGCATTTCCACCAACAGTGTAAGAGGGTTCCCTTTTCTCCACACTGTCTCCAGCGTTTATTGCTTGTAGACTTTTGGATAGCAGCCATCCTGACTGGCGTGAAGTGGCACCTCACTGTGGTTTTTGATATGCATTTCTCTGATAATGAGTGATGTTGAGCATCTTTTCATGTGTTTGTTAGCCATCTGTATGTCCTCTTTCGAGAAATGTCTATTTAGTTCTTTGGTCCACTTTTTGATTGGGTTATTTATTTTTCTGGAATTGAGCTGCAGGAGTTGCTTGTATACTTTTGAGATTAATTATTTGTTTGTTGCTTTTTTTGCTATTATTTTCTCCCATTCTGAAGGCTGTCTTTTCACCTTGCTTATAGTTTCCTTTGTTGTACAAAAGCTTTTAATTTTAATTAGGTCCCATTTGTTTATTTTTGCTTTTATTTCCAATATTCTGGGAGGTGGGTCATAGAGGATCCTGCTGTGGTTTATGTTGGAGAGTGTTTTGCCTATGTTTTCCTCTAGAAGTTTTATAGTTTCTGGTCTTACATTTAGATCTTTAATCCATTTTGAGTTTGTTTTTCTGTATGGTGTTAGAAAGTGTTCTAGCTTCATTCTTTTACAAGTGGTTGACCAGTTTTTACAGCATGACTTGTTAAAGAGATTATCTTTTCTCTATTGTATATTCTTGCCTCCTCTGTCTAAGATAAGATGCCCTTAGGTGCATGGGTTTATCTCTAGGCTTTCTATTTTGTTCCATTGATCTATATTTCTGTCTTTGTGCCAGTACCATACTGTCTTTATGACTGTGGCTTTGTAGTAGAGTCTGAAGTCAGGCAGGTTGATTCCTCCAGTTCCATTCTTCTTTCTCAAGATTGCTTTGGCTACTCGAGGCTTTTTGTATTTCCATACACATTGTGGAATTATTTGTTCTAATTCTCTGACAAATACTGCTGGTAGCTTGATGGGGATTGCATTGAATCTTTAGATTGCTTTGGGTAGTATACTCATTTTCACTATATTGATTCTTCCAATCCATGAACGTGGTATATTTCTCCATCTATTTGTGTCATCTTTGATTTCTTTCACCAGTGTTCTATAGTTTTCTATATATAGGTCTTTCGTTTCTTTAGGTAGATATATTCCTAGGTATTTTATTTTTTTCATTGCAATGGTGAATGGAATTGTTTCTTTAATTTCTCTCTCTGCTTTCTCATTGTTAGTGTATAGAAATGTAAGGGATTTCTGTGTATTAATTTTATATCCTGCAACTTTACCATATTCATTGATTAGCTCTAGGAATTTTCTGGTGGAGTCTTTAGGGTTTTCTATGTAGAGGATCATGTCATCTGCAAACAGTGAGAGTTTTACTTCTTCTTTTCCAATATGGATTCCTTTTATTTCTTTTTCTGCTCTGATTGCTGTGGCCAACACTTCCAAAACTATGTTGAATAGTAGTGGTGAGAGTGGGCACCCTTGCCTTGTTCCTGACTTTAGGGGAAATGCTTTCAATTTTTCACCATTGAGGATAATGTTTGCTGTGGGTTTGTCATATATAGCTTTTATTATGTTGAGGTGTGTTCCTTCTATTCCTGCTTTCTGGAGGGTTTTTATCATAAATGGATGTTGAATTTTGTCAAAGGCTTTTTCTGCATCTATTGATGTAATCATATGGTTTTTATTTTTCAATTTGTTAATGAGGTGTATTACATTGATTGATTTGCAGATATTTAAGAATCCTTACATCATTGGGAGAAAGCCTACTTGGTCATGATGTGTGATCTTTTTAATATGTTGTTAGATTCTGTTTGCTAGAATTTCGTTAAGGATTTTTGCATTTATGTTCATCAGTGATATTGGCATGCAGTTTTCTCTTTTTGTGGCGTCTTTGTCAGGTTTTGGTATAAGGTGATAGTGGCCTCATAGAATGAGTTTGGACGTTTACCTTCCTCTGCAATTTTCTGAGAGAGTTTGAGTAGGTGTTAGCTCTTCTCTAAATTTTTGGTAGAATTCAGCTGTGAAGCCATCTGCTCCTGGGCTTTTTTTCTGCTGGGAGATTTCTGGTTACAGTTTCAATTTCTATGCTTGTGATGGATCCTTTAAGATTTTCTGTTTCTTCCTGGTTCAGTTTTTGAAAGTTATACTTTTCTAAGAATTTGTCCATTTCTTCCAGTTGTCTGTTTTATTGGCATATAGTTGCTGATAGTAGTCTCTTATGATCCTTTGTATTTCAGTGTTGTCTGTTGTGATCTCCCCATTTTCATTTCCAATTTTGTTGATTTGATTCTTCTCCCTTTGTTTCTTGATGAGTCTGGCTAATGGTTTGTCAATTTTATTCATCTTCTCAAATAACCAGTTTTTGACTTTGCTGAATTTTGCTATGGTATCTTTTGTTTCTTTTGCATTTATTTTTGCCCTAATTTTTAAGATTTCTTCCCTTCTACTAACCCTGGGGTTCTTCATTTCTTCCTTTTCTAGTTGATTTTGGTGTAGAGTTAGATTATTTATTTGACTTTTTTTTTGTTTCTTGAGGTAATCCTATATTGCTATGAACCTTCCCCTTAGCACTGCTTTTAAAGTGTCCCATAGGTTTTGGGTTGCTGTGTTTTCATTTCCATTCATTTCTATGCATATTTTGATTTCTTTTTTTTTAATTTCTTCTGTGATTTGTTGGTTAATCAGAAGCGTGTTGTTCAGCCTCCATATGTTGGAATTTTTAATATTTTTTCTCCTGTAATTGACATCTAATCTTACTGCATTGTGGTCAGAAAGATGCTTGGAATGATTTCATTTTTTGGAGCTTACCGTGGCTAGATTTGTGGCCCAGGATGTGATCTATTGTGGAGAAGGTTCCATGTGCACTTGAGAAAAAGGTGAAATTTAATGTTTTGGGGTGAAATGTCCCATAGATATCAATTAGCTCTAACTCGTCTATTATATCATTTAAAGTTTTTGTTTCCTTGTTAGTTTTCTGTTTAGTTGATCTATCCATAGGTGTGATTGCAGTATTAAAGTCTCCCACTATTATTGTGTTATTGTTAATTTCCCCTTTGATACTTGTTAGCATTTGCCTTACATATTGCGGTACTCCTATGTTGGGTGCATATAGAATTTTTATATCTTCTTCTTGGATTGATCCTTTGATCAATATGCAGTGTCCTTTGTCTGTTTTCTCAGCCTTTGTTTTAAAGTCTATTTTATCTGATATGACTATTGCTACTCCTGCTTTCTTTTGGTCTCTATTACATGGAATATCTTTTTCCAGCCCTTCACTTTCAGTCTGTATGTGTCCTTTGTTTTGAGGTGGGTCTCTTGTAGACAACATATATAGGGGTCTTGTTTTTGTATCCATTTGGCCAGTCTTTGTCTTTTGGTTGGGGCATTCAACCCATTTACATTTATGGTAATTATTGATAGGTATGATCCCATTGCCATTTACTTTGTTGTTTTGGGTTCGAGTTTATACACCCATTCTATGTTTCCTGTCTAGAGAAGATTCTATAGCATTTGTTGGAGAGCTGGTTTGGTGGTGCTGAACTCTCTTAGCTTTTGCTTATCTGTAAAGCTTTTGATTTCTCCTTCATATTTGAATCAGATCCTTGCTGGGTACAGTAATCTGGACTGTAGGTTTTTTTTTTTTTCTTTCATCACTTTAAGTATGTCCTGCCATCCCCTTCTGGCCTGAAGAGTTTCTATTGAACGATCAGCTGTTATTCTTATGGGAATCCCCTTATGTGTTATTTTTTGTTTTTCCCTTGCTGCTTTTAATGTCTGTTCCTTGTGTTTGATTTTTGTTAATTTGATTAATATGTGTCTTGTGGTGTTTCACCTTGGGTTTATTCTGTTTTGGACTCTCTGGGTTTCTTGGACTTGGGTGATTATTTCCTTCCCCATTTTAGGGAATTTTTCAACTATTATCTCCTCAAGTATTTTCTCATGGTCTTTCTTTTTGTCTTCTTCTTCTGGGACTCCTATGATTCAACAGTTGGGCGTTTCACATTGTCCCAGAGGTCTCTGAGGTTGTCCTCATTTCTTTTAATTATTTTTTCTTTTTTCCTCTCTGTTTCATTTATTTCTACCATTCTATCTTCTACCTCACTTATCCTATCTTCTGCCTCTGTTATTCTACTGTTGGTTCCCTCCAGAGTGTTTTTAATCTCATTTATTGCATTATTCATTATATATTGACTCTTTTATTTCTTCTAGGTCCTTGTTAAACATTTCTTGCATCTTCTCAATCCTTGTCTCCAGGCTATTTATCTGTAACTCCATTTTGTTTTCAAGATTTTGGATCATTTTCACTATCATTATTCAGAATTCTTTATCAGGTAGATTCCCTATCTCTTCCTCTTTGGTTTGGTTTGGCAGGCATTTATCCTGTTCCTTTACTTGCTGGGCATTTCTCTGCCTTTTCATCTTGTTTATATTGCTGTGTTTGGGGTGATCTTTCCGTATTCTGGCAGTTTGTGGTTCTTCTTTATTGTGGAGGTTCCTCACTGTGGGTGGGGTTGGACGGGTGGCATGCCTAGGTTTCCTAGTTAGCAAAACTTGTGTTGGTGTTCTGGTGGGTGGAGCTGGATTTCTTCTCTCTGGAGTGCAATGAAGTGTCCAGTAATGAGTTTTGAGATGTCTTTGGGTTTGGTGTGACTTTGTGCAGCCTGTATATCCAAGCTCAGGTCTATGTTCCTGTGTTGCTGGAGGATTTATGTGGTATGTCTTGCTCTGGAACTTGTTGGCCCCTGGGTGGTGCTTGGTTTCAGTTTAGGTATGAAGGAGTTTGATGAGCTCCCATCAATTAATGTTCCCTGGAGTCAGGAGTTCTCTGGTGTTCTCAGGATTTGGACTTAAGCCTCCTGCCTCTGGTTTTCAGTCTTATTCTTACAGTAGCCTCAAGACTTCTCCATCTATACAGCACTGATGATAAAACATCTAGGTTAATGATGAAAAGTTTCTCCACAGTGAGGGACACCCAGAGAGGTACACAGAGTTACATGGAGAAGAGAAGAGGGAGGAGGGAGATAGAGGTGACCAGGAGGAGAAGAGGGGGAATCAAAAGGGGAGAGAGCAAGCTAGCCAGTAATCACTTCCCTATGTGCTCTCCACAGTCTGGATCCCTCAGAGATGTTCACAGAGTTACACAGAGAAGAGAAGAGGGAGGAAGGAGACAGAGGTGGCCAGGAGGATAAAAGGGGGAATCAAAAGAAGAGAGACTGATCTAGCCAGTAATCAGTTCCCTAAGTGTTCTCCACAGCCCGGAATACACAAAGAGATTCACAGAGTTAGGTAGAGAAGAGAAGAGGAAGGGAGGAGACAGAGGCAACCTGTTGGAGAGAAAGGAGAGTCCAAAGGGGGAGAGAGCAATCCAGCCAGTAATCTTACTCCCAAGTAAAAATGGGTACTGAAGATAGGGTTCTTAAAGGTAAAAAAATTGATGACAAATACCAAAAAGCATAGATTAAAAATCTAGAGTAGAGGTTAGATTCTCAAAAATACAATAGTAAAGAAAAAAAAAAGTCACAAAAATTATGAAATTTATGTATATGAAGTTTGCTTTAAAAAGAAGGTCTTCCTTTTTCAAAGTAATAGTAGGTTATAAAAATGAAAACTAAAAGAGTAATAGATGACTTAATAATAAAAAAATAATTTAAAAAATGACAATAGTAAAAATACATCTAGGACTTTCTCTGGTGTTGTTGTGGACAGTGTGGGGTCAGTTCATTTTCAGATTGTTCCTTGATCCGCCTTATACTTCTCAAGATCTATAGGCCTCTTCCTGTATAGTCAGTTCTAACTGCAGGGCTTTAATCCATTGCACCTGTCACTTTCAAAGTGGTTTCCTCTGTTTATTTTAGCTTCTTCTGTTTGCTGGTCTCCTCAGTGTCTAATTTCCACCCTGACAGAAGGGAGTGGTAGTGATCACTTTTTTAGGCTTACTTGTTCAGTCGTGCTGTGGGAAGGAAGGAATACTGAAAACAAATATCACTGGCATGTGTGGGGAGTGCTTGCAGTGTCTCGGCCATACTGGGTTTACCCCCACTCATGGTATATGTGCTTTCCCAGTCTACACTGCTCAGGCTCTAGGTTGCTCTGCCGGGAACTGTCTGAGGCGGGCCCTGGGTTGCGTGCACTTCCCAGGTCTAAGCCGCTCAGGTTCAGGTTCTCGGGTACTCCACAAAGGTGCAGACTTGGTTGCGGCCTGCGTTTTGTGCCCTTCCCAGGTCCGAGCAGCTCAGGTGACCAGGTGCTTGGCGAGCACAGTCACCCCCAGTTGAAGGCTGTGACATATCACCTTCCCCATCCCTGCCACTCGGTTTTCTGGGTGTATAACCAGTGCACCTTCTCAGGTGTGCTGTGTGTCTCTTCTGGGGGAGCTGATCTCTGGCTGCGACCCTCCTGTTGGATGTTGACCGTCCAGAATCCCAAGAAGTCCTGATTAGCAACAAAGCCTGCTTGCAGTTTGGTAGAGGATGCCTCTCTGGGGCCGGGATTGTCCCCTTCCGGCTCTGGCTGCCCTCCTCTGCCTGTCTCCAGTGGGGGATGGGCCGTTCTGTAGCAGGCTAGCTCTGCTCAGTCCTTTGTTTTGTAAGCAGGCCTGGAGGTGTCTTAGGTTAGGGCATTTCTCGGAGTAGCTATCCCACAGTCAGGGTTGCTATCGCTAGTTAGTTCCCTCAGATTGCCCTCGGGGCATTCAGGCCTGGTCCTTACCCTAAGCAATGCAGCCCAGCCTCCCTGTCCAGTCCCCGCTTGCTAGTGGTGGATGCAAGCGTCTGTGCTGCTTCTCTGCTGGGAGTTGCCATTAGGCACATAATCTGTGGGTTTTAGTTATTTATTTATTTTTCCTCCTGGTTATGTTGCCCTCTGAGGTTCCAACGCTCGCCACAGACTTGCCGTTAGAGTGTTTCCTGGTGTTTGGAAACCTCTCTTTTTTAAGACTCCCTTCCCAGGACGGATCTCCATCCCTACCTCTTTTGTCTCTCTTTTTATCTTTTATATTTCCTGTCATGCATTTCCACCTGTATGTGACATTTGTCCACCTGGTGTGAAGAACTGACTCATTGAAAAAAAAAAAAAACCCTGATGCTTGGAAAGATTGAAGGCAGAAGGAGAAGGGGATGACAGTTAAGATAAGTTAGGTAAGATAGTTGGATGGCATCACTGACTTGATGGACATGAGTTTGAATAAGCTCCAGGAGTTGGTGATGGAAGGGAAGCCTGGCATGCTTCAGTCCATGGGGTTGCAAAGAGTCAGACACAACTGAGTAATGGAACTGATGACATTTGTACTTCAAATTCAGAAATCCAAAATGAAATCCATCCCCATGGCAATTTCAACTCTGCGCACTTTTTAACTTTCTTTTGTTGTTTTTGTTGTTGTTGATGTTGTTTTTGCTGTCTTATTGTTTGATATCTATTGGCAGCAGATATCAAAATAAGGAATTGGGGATGGATCTTAAATTACTAGATAGCGTCTTCAATTCATCCTTGCACTGACCCTATCCAACCACATCCAACCATTCAAATCTCCATACTTATTCTACTATAAAGTATCTCTGAAATCTACCCCCAGTGTTTTATTTCCCTAAAAATCAAGTTTTTTCCAGTTACTCATCACCAAAAGTACAATAGGCACAAAACCCGTCCTTAAGTTCCTTTATTACTAGCTGCAATCTATCCACATTGCCATCAGTAATCTTTAAAATAAAAATCTGATCATTTTACTGTCCCCCTTAACACCCATTATCCAAAGTGGTCATCAAGACTATGCTATTTTAGGGAAAATAGTGTAATATCTTTTTATATTAATTGTGCCGCATCTTAAAATTTCTATTCTATATGCTTTATAATGTACATAGCATATTCATTTTTATCAATTTATGAATATATAAAAATGTACATTCTTTGAATGTCTATGGTCAGTTACTTTAAGTGATAGGGATGCACAATCAAAACTTAGGAGACCAATGACCTCTAATAAAAATTCCAAATTACTTAGACTGATATCCAAAGTCCCTCCATATCTTGCCTTGGCCTCTTTCTCTAGCTTCAGTTCCTACCACTTTGCTCTCCAACATTCCTCCATAAGGAATTCAAGTGAGACTTTTCCTTTCTACCATTACCACCCTTGCATTTATTACACCCTATAGAACTTATTGGCTTCCTAGGTGGTACAGTGGTAAAGAATCCACCTGCCAGTGCAGGAGATGCAGGTTCAATCTCTGGGTTGGGAAGATCCCCTGGAGAAGGAAATGGCAACCCACTCCAGTATTCTTACCTGGAAAATTCCATGGACAGAGGAGCTTGGTGGGCTACAGTCCATGGGGTCGCAAAGAGTCAGACATGATTGAGCACACATATCAAACTTACTGTACTTATATGTATGCATTTTCACTCATACCAAACTTCTCCATTAAATGAAGTTCTATGAGTTTAAAAACTCTGACTTGCTTTTCTCATTATCCAAATTTTCTAACTCAACACTTGACATAGAGTAGGCATCCAGTAGTATTGACTTGTTAGACATCCTTTTCCTACCTACCCTGTTCTGTTGCTGAAGCTATATAATCTCACTGAATGCTCTGTAGCATCATATGTTTAGAATAACATCCTGGTGTTCTCTTGACAATTTGCCTTTCTTAAAATCTATCATTAATTCTTTGGGGGAGCTTTTCTCTTAGTATCATAGGACCATAAATGAGGGTTAGAGAAGTCTAAGCACTACTTTCTATCTTATCGTACAATGACCCTAAAAGCATTTTTCTTCCTTCCCTGCCATATTCTATTCTTTGCTTTTTTTTTTTTTTTAGATTTTGGATTTGTGAAGCAAGCATGCAGTTTACTTTAAAGTCATTAGAGGGATTTTATATATGTTCACAATAAATTTTTAAAATCTCATTAAAAAAGATTATTAGAATCTTGAATGAAAAATACATTATTTTGCATGATTTCATATGAGTTAATATTTTCTTTTTATTTTTGCCTATCTTACCTAGTTTACTTTCTACAAAAGTACAAATTAAGTGAGAAAAATGTACTTTTGCTAAAAATTTGAGAGTAAAACTTGACATTTATATTTTAATACTGTACCCTAATTTTACTCTCCTCACTATAGTGACAACTATTAAAACCTTAGTCTATGTCCTTTCCTTTTCCACTCAATATTTCATGAATAGATTAATTGATTCAACAGTTATCTATTGAATACCTAATTAGTGCCACACGCTATGCTGCTGACACAGGGCAAATAAGAAAAGTAAGGTCTTCGTGGAGCTTACAGTGGAGTGGGACAACAACAACAACCGAAGATACAAGTAATAATAATAGGTTACATTAAGGCTCTGGAGAATATAAACAAGTAAATGAGATAGTGACTGAGAAAGCCATTTAGATATGGTTATGTTAGGCTTGTTCCTCTGAGAAATAGAGACTAATGTGAGCTGAGAAGTATAAGATGTTTATTGGGAAAAATACCTGTGAGAGAGAATGTAGAGTGAGTCAGAGGAGGCTGAGAGGCCCTGATAGTGATGTCTATGTAGCTCTAAATTCTGTGAGGAAGAGAGAGAAGGAGAGAAAATTGTAGAATCAAAGTTCTACTAAAGTCTTGATGGAATGGGGAGTCTTCAAGCCAAAGTCACCTGTCAGAGGAGCCCTGTACCTCCTAGGAAGGAGCCTGACTTAGCATCCCAGTTACATCCAGGCATTGGCTGGGAGCAGCACATATGAACTGTGACCTTGGTGCCAAGGTGGCAATGACTTCAGAGTGGAGGAACATGGAGAGAAACTGATCAGTTTTTCACCCTGCTGTTGGAGATCTGAGACAAGAACATTAATCACTGCTTCGTACATCATACAAAATATCCTCTCTAAAGAGGCAAAACTGAAGCTGAGGCTTTAGTGATGAGAATGGGACAGTCATTTCACACTTTAAGAAAGTGTATTCTAGGCTAAGGGACCAGCAAGTACAGAGTTAGGAAAGACATGCTTTGACCCATGAATAGAGAGGAGACCCTAGATTGAAGGAAAGTATGATATGAAAGATGGTTTTAGAGGGAGGCAAGAACCTAATATTATCATGCAAAGTTTTTAAGGCTCTGGTAAAGAGGGGTTATTTATTTATTTATTTTTTCACTTAGAGCAGAGAAAATGGGGATGCCATGTAATGTTATATGTTGCAAACATTATTTAAGCTACCTTGAAGACCATGTATTGAAAGAGGGCAAGAGTGAAGGCAGGGAGAATCAGTTAGGAGGCAATGCAATAGGACAGATGAGAGAAAATGGTGATTGGACTAGACTTGGAGCAGTGGTATTGCAGATGGATTCAGTAAGACAAGGATCCAGTTTCATTCTTTTGCATGTGGCTGTGCAGTTTTCTCAGCATCAATTACTAGAGAGACTATCTTTTCTCTGTTGTATATTTTTGACTGCTTTATCATAAATTAATTGACCATATATGCCTGGGTTTATTTCTGAGCTATTTCACTGATCCCTGTGTCTGTTTTTTTTTTTCTTTTTTTTTTTTTTTAGGCTGTACTGCACAGCATGTGGAATGCTAGTTCTCTGGTCAGGGATCAAGCCTGTGTTTCTTGCAGTGGAAGCACAGAATCCTAACCACTGGACCACCAGGGAAGTCCCTTTGTGATCATTTTTATGCAATACTATAGGGCTTCCCTGGTGGCTCAGTGGGTAAAGAGTCTGCCTGCAATGTGGTAGACCATGTTTGATCTCTGGGTTGGGAAGATCCCCTGGAGAAGGAAATGGCAACCCACTTCAGTATTTTTGCCTGGAGAATTCCATGGACAGAGGAGGCTGGCGGGCTACAATCCATGAAGTCACAAAGAGTTGTGCAGGACTGAGTGACTAACACTTTCACTTCATTTTCACATACTGTTTTGATTAATATAGCTTCATAATATAGTTTGAAATCAAGAAGTGTGATGCATCTAGCTTTGTTCTTTTTCGAAACTGCTTTGGCTATTTAGGGTCTTTTGTGGGTCCATACAGATTTTAGGATTGCTTGATCTCTTTCTGCAAAAGCTGCCTTTGGAATTTTAATAGGGGTTTCATTGAATATAGATTGCTTTGGAATATGAACAATTTGATATTAATTCCACCAGTCTGTGAGCATGGAATTATCTGTGCCTTCTTCAGTTTCTTTCATCAATATTTTATAGTTTTTAGCATATAGATTTTCAGCTCCTTGGTTAAATAGGTTTCTAGGTATTTTCTTTTCTTTTTACTTTTTGATGAAAATGTAAATGAGATTGTTTTCTTAGCTTCTCTTTCTGATAGATCATTAATGTATAAAATGAAACAGATTTTTTTGTATATTGATTTTATATTCTGCGACTAGACTGAAATTATTATTTGAGTGGTATTTTGGTGGTATCTTTAGAGTTTTCTGTATATAATATCATGTCATCTGCAAATAGAGATAGTTTTGCTTCTTCCATACTGATTCAGATACCCTTTATTCCTTATTTTCTTGCCAAATTGATCCGTATAGGAAGATCCAATACTATGTTGAATAGGAGTGATGAGAGTGGATGTCCTTATCTTCTTTCTGATTTTAAAGGAAATGTTTTCAGCTTTTCACTGTTCTGTATGATGTTACCTGTGGACATTGTATATGGCTTTTATTATGTTGAAGTGTATCCACTCAACCCTGGAGGAAGGCATGGCAACCCACTCCAGTACTCTTGCCTGGAGAATCCCCATGGACAGATGGGTGGGCTACAGCCCATGGAGTCGCAAAGACTCAGACATGACTGAGTGATTAAGCATGCAGGCATGCATGTGCACTCTATACCCATATTGTTGAGAGTTTCTCTCATAAATGGGTGCTGAATTTTGTTGAAAGTTTTTTTTTTCATCTACTGAGATGATCATATGTTTTTTACTCCTCAGTTTGATAAGGTGGCATATTACATTAATTGATTTGCAAATATTGAACCCTCCTTTCACCCTTGGGAAAAATCTCACTTCATCAAGATATGTCCTCCCTTTAATACACTGTTGAATTCAGTTTGCTAATATTTTGTTGAGGATTTCCATCTACGTTCTTCAGGGTTATTATCCTATAATTTTGTTCTCCTGTAGTATCCTTGTCTTATTTTACTATCAGGGTAATGCTGGCCTCACAAGATGAGTTTTAGAGTATTCCCTTATGTTTCATAAACATAAGAAAGCTGAGTGCCAAAGAATTGATGCTTTTGAACTGTGGTATTGGAGAAGACTCTTGAGAGTCCCTTGGATTGCAAAGAGATCCAACCAGTCCATCCTAAAGGAGATCAGTCCTGGGTATTCATTGGAAAGACTGATGTTGAAGCTGAAACTCCAATACTTTGGCCACCTGATGTGAAGAACTGACTCATTTGAAAAGACCCTGATGCTGGGAAAGATTGAGGGTGGGAGGAGAAGGGAATGACAGAGGATGAGATGGTTGGATGGCATCACTGACTCAATGGACATGAGTTTGAGTAAACTCTGGGAGTTGGTGATGGACAGGGAGGCCTGGTGTGCTGTAGTCCATGGGGTTGCAAATAGTCAGACATGACTGAGCAACTGAACTGAACCTATGTTTCATAAGTGCTCAATCGTTAGAACCTTTTAAATAGGTGTTATTATCTTCACTTTACTGGTGAGCAAGCTAGAACTTAGGGTTGCTCAATATCAAACCCAACCATAGGTCTGTTTATAGCCTATGCAGTTCCATTGAATAATTCCATTTTAAGCACTTTACTCCTTAAACTATTGATTTCCAAATAATAAATTAAAAAATAAATTATTTGAAATAGAAAAATAAAGAATTCAAAGCATTTGATCCAATGGCAAAGGACAACAGTAAACTATATTTTGACATGAATATAATGTAGACAATAAATCTGAAGACGGAAGTAGGATTTGGGTGCAAGGCTTAAGGGGTACATTGTTAAGTACATAAGAAACTGAACATAAGACTCATAATATTGATCACATCTTTCTGATTAATTCACTTATAACCCCATGTGCATGAGTGCTAATTTGCTTTAGTCATGTCTGGTTCTGCGACCCTTTGAACTGTAGCCCACTAGGCTCCTCTGTCCATGGGATTTTCCAGGCAAGAATACTGGAGTGGGTTGCCTTGCCCTCCTCCAGGGGATCTTCCTGACCCAGAGATTGAACCTGTGTCTCATGTCTCCTGCATTGGCAGGAAGGTTCTTTACCACTAGCACCACCTGGGTAACCCATAACCCTATGTGTCCTATTAGACTTATTTCCATTTAGATGTAAAAATAAAAGAGCAACAATCATTTTCTACATAGAAAGTATAAAACAAAAACACCTGTGCAAATATTTAGACATGGATATTTAAGCCCACATATTTAAACACAGATGATCAATTTCTTTCAGATGGTGTGTTTGAATTAAAGTAACTACTCACTTCTGGTTCTGCAAGCATATTGTGATACCTCAAGCAAAAATAAGATAAAAGTACCTAATTCATGATAAAAGATAATGGTTATTTTAGTGTCTGATTTTAGTTCAGAAGGGGATTGATTTCTTTTTGGTTGCTTTTTGCTTTTTAGTGGGGGAACTTATAATGAAAATGGATGTCTCAATAAGATATTTGAATGTCAGAGGCCATAGCCATCTGGTACAATATAGGCAACACAGTATGCGGACCATCTGGGCTTACTGCCATTATCTTGCAAACTGGCTGGTCATGAGTGAGCCTCTGAAGCCTAACTCCAGGGCACCCTGGTTTGTCTGTCCGTTTGCCAATATTTTGGAGCAGGTGCAGAGCCATTCTGAAGTTTCGTGCTGAGGTTTATGAAAATACGTGGCTTAACTGGACTGTGGGCTCTGATTTCCTACTGCCAGAATACTGAGACTTAGACATGTTTTGGCATATATTTTCCTCTCAGGTTAATTCATTCTCTTTATATATATATTTTTTCTGTTCTTTTGCCAAAGTCATACCCTGTTATTATATCCAGGCTCCTCTGTCCATGGAATTCTCCAGGCAAGAATACTGGAGTGGGTAGCCATTCCCTTCTCCAGGGGATCTTCCCGACCCAGGGATCGAACCTGGGTCTCCTGCATTTCAGGCAGATTCTTTACCATCTGAGACACTGGGAAAGCCTATTATCTAGTACTGCTGCTGCTGCTAAGTTGCTTCAGTGGTGTCTGACTCTGTACGACCCCATAGATGGCAGCCCCACCAGGCTCCCATGTCCCTGGGATTCTCCAGGCAAGAACACTGGAGTGGGTTGCCATTTCCTCCTCCAATGCATGAAAGTGAAAAGTGAAAGTGAAGTCACTCAGTCGTGTCTGACTCGTAGCAACCCCATGGACTGCAGCCTACCAGGCTCCTCCGTCCATGGGATTTTCCAGGCAAGAGTACTGGAGTGGGGTACCATTGCCTTCTCCGATTATCTGTACAGTGTTTCTCAAATCAAAGAAAGGAGAGTATGCTCACAGTTAACAGTGAATGAAATAAATTGAAAGAATTAATAGAACAGTGCCTAAGGAGTCACAATTATGTGTAGTAATTTTTGATCCAAGAGTCATTTGGATGACCCTGGATAAGTCACTTGACCTCTCTGGTATCCTCTGCCTAGCTCATATCTTGCATAAAAACCAACTAAGATACTGTATGAGAAGGCACTGAGATGCACAAAATAATGGATCAATATAAAATAGGTGATCATGAGAGAGATTATGAGCAAGATTATTAAAGTGAGAAGCTTTAGGAAGATCAAAATATAGTTGAGTTTCTGATTCCTGACTCAATTGACTTACTTGGATGCTAAAATAACAGACTTGAAATGGGTTTTGACAGATAATGTTGATTATGTACAACCATTTTCCTCCATATCCTAGGCAAAGGAGGCAGGAAGACTAAAGACTCGAGTTGAACACAGTGAATACCAATACAGATGGGAGAGCAGAGAAGATGAGGATAGTGGAATAGGCTTGAGTCAGACAACAAAGGGTCTTTTTAGTCACAGTACACTACAGCAGACGCTATTCATTGTCTACTCCAAATTTATCCTCACTTCCGTTCTTTATTCTTGATAGAATTCTGATTTTTGTGCTCAGATAAGATGACCCTCCTCTCTCTCAACCCCAGAGCTTGAAGTTTCCTTAGTCTAAGATAATAATGGTCATGCCATGGTTGGTCATTCTGTGAATAAGCATGTGATCCAACACTAGCTAATGAGACATAAGGCAGTGACTGCAAGAGAGCTTCTCAAATGATTTTCTTCCACTCATTATGGAGAAACTCTCTGCCTTTGGACAATACTGTGTGAGTTTCATCCATATTGTAAATTTAGAAACAAAATTGTGAGAATATAGTATACTGAAGCTGATATACTACTGAATTAACTAATCTAGGAAACATTTTTTATACATTTGCCTTGTTGTAAGCTATAAAAATATTTCTTTCTTGTTACATCATTTTATCATATGGGCCTAGGCAAAGCAGCATAATCATTAAAATATTTTTTGAAGTTTTTATTTTATATTGAACTATAGTTGATTTTAAATATTATATTAGTACAGCAAAGTGATTCAGTTATACATATCTCTGTTCTTTTTCAGATTCTGTTCCCATTCAGGTCATTAAAGAATATTGAGCAGAGTTCCTTGTGCTATGTCGTAGATCCTTGTTGATTAGATATTGAGTTGGCCCAAAAGTTCCTTTGATTTTTAAGTAAAAATAAAAGACATTTTTCATTTTCACCAAGAACTTTATTGAACAATGTATTCACTGTTTTGTTCCATTACCTTCTGCCATTCTTTCAGGCAACTTCATAATTCTACCTTCCCAAAATATTTTATGTTTTTAACAAAGAACTGTTCCAAGTGCTTTTTACCATCTTCCAATGAATTGAAATTTTTTCCATTAAGAGAATTTTGTAAAGACCAAAATAAATGGAAATCCAAAGGTGCAATGTGTAGTGAAAATAGTGGTTCAATCAGAACTTCCCAGCCAAGTTTTAACAGTATTTATGTGGTCATCAAAGAAACATATGGTCTTGTGTTATACTGCTAGAAGATTATCCACTTTCTGTTGACTAATTCCAGAAGCTTTTCATTGAGTGCTGCTTCAGTTGGTCTAATTGGGAACAATAATTGCCCACAATCTCTTCTGTTGCACATTATTGTACAGTATCTACTTTTCATCACCTGTCACAATTTTTTTTAAATGGAATGCTTTCATTACATTTCAGTAGGAAATCACATGCAGAAATACAGTAAAGGTTTTTTCACTTTTGTGGAGCACAAACCTCAAAGCAATTAACATAACCAAACTGGTACAAATGATTTTCAATGCTTGATTTGGGTATTTTGAGTATGTCAGCTATCTCCCATGTAGGTTGACTGTTCTCAATTAATGTCTTGATTTGATCACTATCAACTTCAATAGATCTACCCGAACATTGGACATTGTCCAATGAGAAATCTCCAGCACAAAATTTCACAAGCCACTTTTTTTTTTACAAGATAGAGATCTTTTACAAGATCTTTATTAGTTGTTGATTGACATTGAGCTCTATATTTAGGCTTATTTTATTTCCCCCCCCCCATTTTAAAAATTATTTTAATTGGAGGCTAATTACTTTACAATATTGTGGTTGTTTTTGCCATACATTCACATGCCACTTTTGACATGTTCAGTCAGTCACGGCCCTTTCTCCATACACTAAACAATTTTTTTTGTTTGTTTTTTTGCATTTCAGTTGAATTTTACCTTTCTTGAAATAAAGCATAATATCCAAAAATGTTGCTTTTTTCTTCCATCTTCAATATTAAAATGACTACACAAAAATTCACCAATTTTTGAGAAAATGTTTTTTTCTTAAATGCATGCTAATATGACAGCAGTCACAAAACAATGTAACAAAATTGTTTCAAATGAACTTAAAAACAACTAAGCACACCCAGAGCCATCTTATAGAAAAAAACAAATGAACCTTTTGGCCAACCCAGTATTTTATATACAGTGATGTGTATATTTTAATCCCTAATTCCCAATTTATCTTCCTCTCACTTTTCCCCTGGTAACTGTAAGTTTGTTTTCTGTGACTCTGTTTCTGTTTTGTAAATAAATTCATTTGTATTATTTTTAGATTCCACATATAAATAATAACTGATATCATATGATATTTGTCTTTAGCTAGCACAAGGTCCTTCAAGCTAGGCTTCAGCAGTACATAAACCAAAAACTACCAGATGTACAAGCTGGATTTAGAAAAAGGTAGAGGAACCAGAGATCAAATTGCCAACATCTGCTGGATCATAGAAAAAGCAAGGGAATTAAAAAAAAAATCTACTTCTGCTTCATTGACTACACTAAAGCCTTTGACTGTGTGGATCACAACAAACTGTGGAAAATTCTTAAAGAGATAGGAATACCAGACCACCTTACCTACCTCTTGAGAAATCTGTATGCAGGTCAGGAAGCAACAGTTAGAACTGAACATGGAACAGACTGGTTCCAAATCAGGAAAGGAGTACGTCAAGGCTGTATATTGTCACCCTGTTTATTTAACTTCTATGCAGAATACATCATGTGAAATGCCGGGCTGGATGAAGCACAAGCTGGAGTCAAGATTGCTGGGAGAAATATCAACCTCAGATATGTAGGTGATACCACCCTAAAGGAAGAAAGCAAAGCAGAAGTAAAGAGCCTCTTGATGAAGGTAAAACAAAGCAGAGTGAAAAAACTGGCTTAAAACTCAACATTCAAAAAACTAAGATCATGGCATCTAGTCCCATCACTTCATGGCAAATAAATGGGGAAAAAGTGAAAACAGTGACAAATTTTATTTTCTTGGACTTCAAAATCACTGCAGATAGTGACTGCAGCCATGAAATTAAAAAAAAAAAAAAATTTGCTCCTTGGAAGGAAAACTGTGACAAACCTAGACAGCGTATTAAAAAGCAGAGACATCACTTTGCTGACAAAGGTCTGTATAGTCAAAGCTATGGTTTTTCCAGTAGTCATGTATGGATATGAGAGTTGGACCATAAAGAAGGCTGAGAGCCAAAGAATTGATGCTTTCAAACTGTGGTGCTGGAGAAGACTCTTGAGAGTCCCTTGGACAGCAAGGAGATCAAACCAGTCAATCCTAAAGGAAATCAGTCCTAAATATTCACTGGAAGGACTGATGCTGAAGCTGAAGCTCCAGTACTTTGGCCACCTGATGTGAAGAGCCAAGGAAATGGAAAAGACCCTGATGCTGGGGAAGATTGAACGCAGGAGGAGAAGGGGGCACCAAAAAATGAGATGGTTGGATGGCATCACAGACTCGATGGACATGGGTCTGAGCAATCTCCAGGAGATGGTGAAGGATAGGGAAACCTAGTGTGCTGCAGTCCATGGAATCACAAAGAGTCTGACATGACTGAGTGACTGAGCAATAAAGTTAACTGTGTATTTAGTGGAAAAAGTATCTTAAAGAATATTTTTGTGACATAGAAGCAGGTGAGGTCTTTATAAATATATAATCAAAAGTTAAAACTATAAGGAAACACATTTTTAAGTTGATTAATTCAAAATTAAAGATAAAAAGGCTTTGATTGGACCTATGATGAATATGTATCATAAACTAAGGAGTATAATTAATTCATCCTCTGTACTTTTTGTCAGGTGAGAGAAATGTGCAGTAGCAGGATTTGTCTCTAAAGTAACCTTCCACATCACCTAGGATAGTAAATCTTGTGGAAAGAAAACAGCCTAAACAGATCATTCATATTATATTTTCAAGGGAAAATAAATATTTTTCAATATCAATTTTTATTGAAAATTATAGTCATAGGGATTAGTCTTCATAGTATTTTATTTCTTTTCAAAATATCAATTTTTTACTGAATGATAGTTTCACTTTCTAATTTTTTTTTTCAGAAAAGAACATGATATGAAAAAATTAGGAACACAGGTTCAAGAATTGTAATCAGGAGTGTTAACACTACTATTCACTAGTATAACCTTTGCTATACAACCTCCCCTCCCCAGGTCTGTTTTATCATGTCTAAAACAAAGAGTTTGAGGAAAAGCACAAACACATGGAGACTAAACAACATGCTACTAAATAACTAATAGGTCAATGAAGAAATTAAATATAAAATCATAAAATACCTCAAGAAAAATGGAAATGGAAACACAACATTCCAAAATTTATGTGATGCAACAAAAGCAGTCCTAAGAGGGAAGTTTATAGTGATATAGGCCTACATCAAGAAACAAGAAAAATCTAAAATAAACAACCTAACATCCCATCTAAAGGAATTAGAAAAATAAGAGCAAACAAAGCCCAAAGTCAGCAGGAGGAAGGAAATAATTAAGATCAGAGCACATATAAATAAATATCAAAAACAAACAATATAAAATATTTGTGGCAATAAGAGCCGATTTTCTGAAAAGATAAAATTTACAAAATTTTTGTCAGATTCATCAAGAAAGAAAAAAAAAGAGAGAGGACCCAATGAAACAAAATAACAACCAATATCATAGAAATACAAAAAATCATAAGGGAATGTAAACAGTTATACAAATTAGACACCCTAGAAGAAATGCACAAACTTTTAGAAACATACAACCTTCTAAGACTGAATCAGGAAGAAATAGACAATCTGAACAAATCAATCACTAGCATGAAATTGAATTTATAAGAAAATACTCCCAGCAAACCAAGGTCCAGGACTGGACAGCTTCACAGAGGAATTCTACCAAATGTATAAAGAAGAACTAATACCTATCGTTTTCAAAATTCCAAAAAGTTGAAAAGAATGGAACACTCCCAAATTCATCTTACAAAGCTACCATTACCCTGATACCAAAACCAAATCAAGACAATACAAAAAAAAAAAAGAACAAGAAAAAGAGAAAATTACAGGTAAATATCTGATGAATATAGATGCAATAATCCTCAGCAAAGTATTTTCAAACCACACATAACAATATACAGAAGGGATCATACACCATGATCAATAAGAATTCATTCCAAGGAAGGGCGTATGGTTCAGCATTCACAAATCAATCAATGTGAAAAAACCATATCAACAAAGGAAAGATAAAAATCACATGACTGTCTCGATAGCTGCAGAAGAAGCATTTGACAAAATTCAACATTCATTTATGATAAAAACTCTCTCACCAATGTGAGTATAGGGAGAACATATCTCGGTACAATAAAAACCATTTATGACAAACCCACAGCTAACGTCATACTCAATGGTCAATAGCTGAAAGCCTTTTATCTAAGTTCAGAAACAAAATAAGGATTCCCACTCTCACCACTTTTATTTAACATAGTATTGGATGTCTTAGTCACACCAATCAGATAAGAAAAATAAATAAAACACATTGAAATTGAAAGGGAAGAAGTAAACCTGTCACTATTTGCAGACGACATAATACTATATATAGAAAACCCTAGGTCTCCACTAAAAAACTATTAATAAATGAACTGAATAATGTTGCAGGATACAAGATTGATACCCAGAAATCTGTCGCTTTTCTATACATTAGAAATGAGCTGTTGGGAAGAGAAAGCAAGGAAAATCCCAATTAAAGTCCATTAAAAATGAAATACCCTGGAATAAACTTAACCAAGGAAGTGAAAGTCTTGTACTCTGAAAACTATGAAACACTGATGAAAATAATTAAAGCCGATGCAAAGAAAAGGAAAGATGTCCCTTGTACATGGGTTGAAAGAATTGATATTGCTAAAATGCCCATACTATCCAAAGCAATCTGCAGATTTAATGCAATCTTTATCAAAATACTCATGTCATTTTTTTACAGAGCTAGAATGAATAATCCTTAAACTTACATTGAACAAAAGTGTTAGTTGCTTAGTCATGTCCAACTCTTTGCAACCCCATGGACTAGCCTCTGTCCACAGAATTCTCCAGGCAAGAACACTGGAGTAGGTTGCTATTCCCTACTTCAGGGGATCTTTACTACCCAGGGATTGAACCCAGGTCTCCCACATTTCAGGCAGATTATTATTATTATTATTATTTTTTACTGTCTGAGACATCAGGGAAGACCCACATGGAACAGAAAAGACCCTAAATTGCCAAAGCAATCTTTAGAAAAAAGAACAAAACTGGAGATATCATGCTCCCTGACTTCATACCATACGACAGTGCTATAGTAATCAGACAGCATGATATTTGCAGAAAAATACACATATAGATGAATAAAATAGAGGGCCCAAAAATAAGCCCACACACCTATAGTCAAGCTACAGCAAAGGAGGCAAGAATATAAAATGGAGAAAAGACAGTCTCTTCAATTGGTGGTGTCAGGAAAGATAGTTACCTATAAAAGAATGAAATTAGAACATTTTCTCATACCATATAGTAAAATAAACTCAACATGGATTAAAGGCCTAAATATGAGACCTGAAATCATAAAACTCCTAGAAAAGAATATAGGCAGAATACTCTTTGACATAAATCATAGAAATATTTTTTTTTAAATTGCTCTCCTAAGGCAAAAGAAACAAAATGGACCTAATTAAACTTAAAAGCTTTTGCACAGCAAAGGAAACCATCAACAAAATGAATACAACCTACAGAATGGGAGAAAATATTTGCAAATGGTATGGAAAATAAGGGATTGATATCCAAAGTAAATAAACAGTTGTAAAACTCAATATCAAAAAACAAACAACCCAGATAAAAAATGGGCAGAAGATCCAAATAGACTGTTCCAAGGATGCTCAGCATCACTAACCATAAGAGAAATGCAGATCAAAATAACAGTGAATTATCACTTCATATCTATCATAATGGCTATCATCAAAATGTCTACAGATAACAAATGTCAGCCAGGATATGGAGAAAATGGAAACCTCCTACACATTTGTTGGGAATGTAAATTAATGCAGCCACTTGGAAATATTATGGAAGTTCCTTAACAATTCAGCTACCATGTGATCCACCAATACCACTCCTGGGTATATATCTGAAGAAAACAAAAACACTAATTCAAAAAGATACATGCACCCCAATGTTCATAGCAGCATTATTTACAATAGCCAAGATATGGAAACAGCCTAAGTGTCCACCAACAGGATAAAGAAATGTGGTCTATATCTGCAATGGAATACTACTCGACATAAAAAAGAATGAAATTCTGCCACTTACAATAATGTGGTTGGACCTAGAAGGTGGTGTGATTTCTGAAATAAGACAGAGAAAGACAAATACTCTGTTATCACACATATATGGAATCTAAAAACTAAACAAATGTATATAACAAAAACAGAAACAGATTCACAGATGTGGAGAACAAACTAGTGGTTACCAGTGGAGAGAGGGAAGGAGAGAGAGGCAAGACAGGTGTAGGGGATTAAGAGATACAGACTACTATGTACAAAATAATAAGAAACAGGGATAATTGTACAGCATGAGAATATGTAGGCATTGTTTTATAATAATTTTAAATGGAGTATAATCAATAAGAATATTGAATTATGATGTTGTACACTTGAAACTTCAATAAAAAAATAAAATAGTTTATACTAAAGTGGTAATGTCCTCACCTAACCCCCTTTGTCCACCCTGGCCAAAATTAATCCTTTACCAAGGATGTATATATTAAAAACAGCCTTAGATAATACTGGTGGTGCAGTGGCATATGTGAATCATTAGAAAAGATGATCTCAAATCCTCCAGGTTAAGCAATATCAATTCTCTATGATTCTCTGAAATGTGTTGTAGGTAGGTAATATAGCTATTCACCGGTGGCGGAAGGAGTCTGAGAAAACCTTCAAATAAAACTAAAGCTTATTATAGAGTCTAGTCATGTAGTTTAAAGATTTATTTGACTGACAGTATATTTAAAGATCAGCAAAATGCGTAAGGCAGTCTCAGTTACTTGAACATGTGAAATTGCTGCTGCTTTCTTCCTCTCTTTTACTTGGCCTAAGTGTTTGTGTGGTGAAAGACAGATTTGCTATCACCCTCCATAAATTTTATCCTGCTTTCTTAAGGGTTTTTATCTTAAATGGATGTTGAATTTTGTCAAAGGCTTTCTCTGCATCTATTGAGATAATCATTTGGTTTTTATTTTTCAATTTGTTAAAGTGGTGTATTACATTGATTGATTTGCATTGGATATTGAAGAATCTTTGCATCCCTGGGATAAAGCCCACTTGGTCATGATGTATGATCTTTTTAATATGTTGTTGGATTCTGTTTGCTAGAATTTTGTTAAGGATTTTTGCATCTATGTTCATCAGTGATATTGGCCTATAGTTTTCTTTTTTTGTGGCATCTTTATCTGGTTTTGGTATTAGGGTGATGGTGGCCTCATAGAATGAGTTTGGAAGTTTACCTTCCTCTGCAATTTTCTGGAAGAGTTTGAGTAGGATAGATGTTAGTTCTCTAAATTTTTGGTAGAATTCAGCTGTGAAGCCGTCTGGTCCTGGGCTTTTGTTTGCTGGAAGATTTCTGATTACAGTTTCAATTTCCATGCTTGTGATGGGTCTGTTAAGATTTTCTATTTCTTCCTGGTTCAATTTTGGAAAGTTGTACTTTTCTAAGAATTTGTCCATTTCTTCCAAGTTGTCCATTTTATTTGCATATAGTTGCTGATAATAGTCTTTTATGATCCTTTGTATTTCTGTGTTGTCTGTTGTGATCTCTCCATTTTCATTTCTAATTTTGTTGATTTGATTTTTCTCCCTATTTTTGTTTCTTGATGAGTCTGGCTAATGGTTTGTCAATTTTATTTATCTTCTCAAAGAACCAGCTTTTGGTTTTGTTCTTAATATTTCTTCTTAATATTTCTCACATTCCAGTTTCTCCATTCCCTCAGTTGCTTTCTTTGTTTAAGCTTTTATTGTGAATCATTCATGCACCCACAACTCCTTCTCTCCTATCTCTGCAGCAGAGATAGTTCTTACCATATCCAAGATACAGCTTCATTTCCTTAAGTGAGCTAGGTATACCCATGACAATAAGAACTAAAGATTCTTCTCCAAATCTTCATGTTCAATTATTGAGAATATTTCTTTAAACATTGCTTTTCTGTCATTTCCTCTGTGCCTTGTTTTGTGCTTTGTTTGATTTCCTAATCATCTGGCTTTTGTATATTGATTCACCCTTCTTTAGCCAGGGCTGTTTTGGATTGCTACACAGAATTCTCTATCATATTAATGATTTAATTATTTGAACAGTCAATAAGGAATTTTGTCCACCTTCATGATTCATTAGTAGCCATTGTCCACAAATTCAATTCATGCCCTCAGGATATCCCTTCTTTCAACATCTTCTCAACATATCAATAATACATGTTGGTTGATAGTGTTGTTCAAGTGTAGTTTTTTGTTTCTTCTACTAGTTTTATGAATTACTAATTGATCAATTTTTTCAGGTTTACTTACATGCAATTTACATATAACATTATGTAATTTTTTTCCATTTATTTTTATTAGTTGGAGGCTAATTACTTTACATCATTGCAGTGGTTTTATAACATTATGTAATTTTAAGGTGTTCAACATGATGATTGGATGTACACTTATATTGTGAAAAGATCACCATAATAATATTACTTAATACAGTCATTACCTCACATAGTTACCTTTTGTGTATCTGTGTGTGTAGTAAGAATCTTTATGATTTTCTCTTAGTAACTTTCAAATATACCATTAAGTATTGTTAACTATAGTCACCCAATGTTGTGCATAATATCCCAGAACTTATCTACTTTATAACTTGAAGTTTGTACCCTTTGACCAACATATCCCCATTTCCCTACTGCTTGGCCTCTGGCAAGCACCAGTGTACTCTTTGGGGGCTTCCCTGGTAGCTCAGCTGGTAAAGAATCCACTTGCAATGCAGGAGACCCTGGTTCGATTCCTGGGTCAGGAAGATCCCCTGGAGAAGGGATAGGCTACCCACTCCAGTATTCTTGGGCTTCCCTGGTAGTTCAGATGGTAAAGAATCTGCCTGCAATGCAGGAGACCTGGGTTTGATCCCTGGATTGGGAAGATCCCTGGAGGAGGACACGGCAACCCACTCTAGTATTCTTGCCTGGAGAACCCCATGGACAGAGGAGCCTGGCAGGCTATAGCCCATGGGATTGCAGAGTCAGACATGACTGAGCACACACAGCACAATGTACTCTGTTTCTGTGAGTTTTTTTTTTTTTAGCTTACACGTGTAAGTGAGATTACTTTTCTTTCTCTGACTTTTTTTTTTTTCAGTAAGCTTAATGTCCTCAAGGCTCATCCATGTTGCTGCAAGTAGCAGGATTCCCTTCATTTTTAAGGCTAAATAATATTCCATTGTGTGTGTGTATGTGTGTGTGTGCATGTGTGTGTGTATCATATCTTCTTTATCCATTCCTCCACCAACATACACTTAGGTTGTGCCCACATCTTGGCTATGGTGAATAATACTGTAATGAATATAAAAGACTATCTTCAAGACAGTGATTTCATTTCCTTTCCATATATGCCCAGAAGGCAGATTGCTGATTCATATGATAGATCTATGTTTAATTATTTTTGAAGAATATCCAGATTGTTTTCCATAGTGGTAATATCAATCTACACTCCCACCAAAAGTGCAGCAGGGCTCCTTTATTTCCCACCTCTTTGCCAGCACTTGATATCTCTTGTTTTTGCTTTTTTTGTTTTGTTTTGTTCTAATAAGGGTGACATACCTCATTGCAGTTTTGATTTGCATTTCTCTGATGATTAGTGATTCTGACCACCCTTTCATGTATTGATTGTCCATGTACATGTCTTCTTTGGAAAAATATATATTCAGGTTCTCTACCCATTTTTAAATTTTTTTTTTGAGATTAAAGTTGACTTTTTATTAACTTACTATAGATAGATAGATAGATAGATAGATAGATGTATAATTAATAATGTCAGACTAGGGAACTCTACTGGAGAAGTAGCTATTTTCAGATATGTTCTATTATATTTATTACTGTTACTGTTCATAATTGTAATAACTAGCATTAGCAGCTGGCAAAACCAACTTGTAAACATTATTTCACTTACTTTAAATGAATTTAGCATAAAATGTGATTGGAAATGGTGACTTAGGTATAAATTTAGGGGATACATTCCTGTAAGTACACTGACAGAAGTTTAATCTTTTCCCCATGTTCTTCCCCCCCCCCCCCATTTTTATTAGTTGGAGGCTAATCACTTTACAATACCACAGTGGGTCTTGTCATACATTGACATGAATCAGCCATGGATTTACATGTATTCCCCATCCCGATCCCCCCTCCCACCTCCCTCTCTACTCAATCCCTCTGGGTCTTCCCAGTGCACCAGGCCGAGCACTTGTCTCATGCATCCAACCTGGGCTGGTGATCTGTTTCACTATAGATAATATACATGTTTCGATGCTGTTCTCTCGAAACATCCCACCCTTGCCTTCTCCCACAAAGTCCAAAAGTCTGTTCTGTACATCTGTGTCTCTTTTTCTATTTTGCATATAGGGTTATCATTACCATCTTTCTAAATTCCATATATATGTATATATATACATTTTTAAAAATTTTTAAATAAGCTTCTTGAGATAATTTTAGATTCACATGTGATTCTAAGAAATAAGACAGAGAGATCCTTTATACTCTGTTCCCAGTTTTCCAAATGGTAGCATCTTTCTTAAACCATTTTAATTGGATTATTTGTTTTTTGTTTTGCTATTGACTTGTATGAATTCCTTATTTATTTTGGATATTAATCCTTATCAGCTGTAGGGTTTACAAATATTTTCTCCGACCTTATAGGTTGCCTTTTCACCCTATTGGTTGTTTCCTTTGTTGTGCAAAAGCTTTTCAGTTTGATGTAGTCCCACTTGTTTATTTTTGTTTTGTTTGTGCTTTTGGTGTCATATAAAAAAAAAATCTTTGCCGAGACCAATGTCAATGAATGATTTCCCTACATTTTCTTCTGCAACCCTTAGAAGTTTAGGTCTTACATTTAAGACTTTAATGCATTTCAAGTTTAATTTGTGTAAATGGTATAAGATAAGGGTGCAAATTCATTCTTTAGCATATGAATATCCAGTTTCTCCAGCACTATTTTTTTAAGAGGCTATCTTTTTCACAGGGAGTACTCTTGGCTCCCTTGTCAAATATTAGTTGACTATATGCATGGATTTATTTCTTTGTTTCTGACTGTTCCACTGGTATATGTGTCTGCTTTTAAGCCAATACCATCCTGCTTTGATACTATAGCTTTGTGATACAGTTTGAAATCTGGAAGCATTATGCCTTCTTCTTTGCTCTTCTTTCTCAAGATTGTTTTGGCTGTCTGTGATCTTTTGTGGTTCCTTACAGATTTTAGGAATTTTGTTTCTATTTTTGTGAAAAATGTCATTTAAATTTTGATAGAAATTGCATTGAACCTATAGATGGATTTGAGTACCATGAGCATTTTAGCAAAATTAATTTTTCTCTTCCATAAATATGGGATTTTTTTTCCCATTTTTTTGTACCTTCTTCAATTTCTTTCACTAAAGTCTTAGAGCTTCCAGGGTATAGTCCTCTTATCAACTTAGTTAAGTTTATTTCTGAATATTTTATTGCCTTTAATGCTATTGTAAATGGGCTTATTTTCTTTCCTTCTTTTTCAAATAGATTATTTTTAGTGTATAGAAGTGCAACTGATTTCTGTATATTGATAATATATTGTGAAACATTATTGAATTAGTTCATTAGTTCTAATAGTTTTTTGGTAGTCTTTAGAATTTTCTATATATAGACCTGTTTCTGTAAACAGAGACAATTTTACTTCTTCCTTTTCAATTTGAGGTTTTTTTTTTTCTTGCCTAACTGCTCTGGCTAGGACTTCCAGTATTATGTTGAATAAAAGTAGTGACAATGGACACCTTTGTCTCATTCTTTGTCTTAGAAAAATATTTAAACCTTTCACCATTGAATATTATGTTAGCTCTGGACTTGTCATAAAGAGCCTTTATTATGTTGAGATACATGTCTTCATTTAAAAAAAAGATTTATTTGTTTATTTTTGGCTGTGCTGGTTCTTCATTGCTCTGGGCTGGCTTTCTCTAGTTGTGGTGAGTGGGGACTACTTTCTAGTTGCAATGCACAGGCTTCTCATTGCGGTGGCTTCTCTTGTATCGCACAGGGTTAGTTGCTCCGAGGCATTTGGGATCTTCCTGGATCAGGGAACGAACGCATGTCCCCTGCATTTGCAGGCAGTTTCTTAACTTCTGGACCACCAGGGAAGACCTGAGATACATGTCTTCTATACACAACTTCTTGAGAAGTTTTATCATGAAAAAGTTTTGTAAAATGTTTTTTTGTCCATCTGTTGAAAGGATCACATTATTTTTATCCTTGATTGTATTAATATGGTGTATCACATTTATTAATTTGTGTATTTTCAATCAACTTTTCAGCCCAGCTATAAATCCCACTGAATCATGGTGCATTTTCCTTCTAATGTGCTGTTGAATTCAGTTTGCTAGTATAGATGACCCTGAAACATCATGGGGGTTAGGGATGCCAAACTGCACAGTCAAAAACTCATGTATACCTTTACAATCAACACTTCATACCTGTGGTTCTGCATCCACATATTCAACAACCAAGTTGTATGCATAATAAGTCACTTCAGTCATGTCCAACTCTTTGCAACCTATGGACTGTAGCCCGCCAGGCTCCTCTGTCCATGGGATTCTCCAGGCAAGAAATACTGGAGTGGGTTGCCATTTCCTTCTCCAGGAAATCTTCCTGACCCAGGGATCAAACCTACATCTCTTACATTTCCTGCACTGGCAGGCAGATTCTTTATCAGTAATGCCACCTAAGAAGCACACAGTTGCATAGTACTATATTTTTTTTTAATTCTATTGAGGTATAATTGACTTACAATATGAAGTTAGTTTTAGATGTACAGCATAGTAATTCAAATTCTTTATAGATTATATTCCATTTAAAGTTACTAGAAAATATTGGCTATAATACCTGTACTGTACAATATGTTCTTATAACATATCTACTTTGCACATAGTAGTTTATACCTCTTAATCCCCTACCCTATCTTGCCCCTCTACCCTTCCCTCTTCCACTGGTAACCACTAGTTTCTTTTCTATATCTGTGAGTCTTTTTCTGTTTTGTTATATTTATTTGTTTGTTTTATTTTTTTTAAATTCCACAAATAGGTAATAACATACACTGTTTGTCTTTATCTGATTATTTCACTAAGCACAATAATCTTCAGGTCCATCCATGTTGTTGCAAATGGAAAAATTTCATTCTTTTTATGGCTGAGTAATATTTCTGTGTGTGTGTGTGTGTGTGTGTGTGTGTGTGACATCTTTATTCATTCATCTGTTGACAGATGCTTAGATTGCTTCTATATCTTAGCTGTATATATACATATATACATATTGAGATGCATATGTCTTTTTGAAATAGTGTTTTCATTTTCTTTGGATAAATACCCAGCAGTGGAATTGTTGAATCACATGGTAGTTCCATCTTTAGTTTTGAAGTGAACCTCCATATTATTTTCCACAGTGACTGTACCACTGTACACCACCAGTGTACAAGTATTCCCTTTTCTCCATATACTCACCAGTGTTTATAATTTGTCATCCTTTTGGCAATAGCCATTCTGAAATGTGTGAGGTAATATTTCATTGTAGCTTTTATTTATATTTCTCTGATGATTGGTGATGTTGAGTATCTTTTCATTTGACTGACATCTGTATCTTCTTTGGGAAGATGTATCTGTAGGTTTCCTCCTTTTTAATTGCTTTTTGATATTGAATCGTATGAGATGTTTATATATTTTGGATATTAACCTCTTATTGGTCATATTATTTAGAAATATTTTCTCCCATGCAGTAAGTTCCTTTTCATTTTCTCAGTGGTTTCCCATGCTGTGAAAAAGCTAAAAAGCTTTTAAGTTTAATTAACCAAGTACTGTCTGTTTATTTTGCTTTGGGTTTTTTCTTTCTTTCTTTGCCTTGTGAAGCTGATTCAAAAAACTTTGCCAAGTCAAAAAGTCTTCTGCCTATATCTTGTATAGGAAATTTATGGTTTCAGGTCTTACATTTATGTCTTTGATTCATTTTTACTTTATTTTTTATATGGTGTGAAGAAATGTCTAATTTCTTTTACATGGAGCTGTCTAGTTTTTCCTAACACAGCTTATTGAAGAGATTATTTTTCCCATTGTATATTCTTGCCTCTTTTGCTCTAGATTAAAGTGTGTGGCTTTATTTCTGGGTACTGTATTCTGTTCCATTGATCTATAGGTCTATTTGTGATAGTACCATACTGCTTTGATTACTGTAGCTTTGTAGAATAGTTAGAAATCTAGCCCTTCTTCTAGGGCTTTAATTTGTTCCTTCTTTTGGAACATGTTCCCATGTCTCCTCATTTTGCTTAATCTGCTGTTTTATTTCTAAGTATCTGGTAGGTTTGTTACATTTCCTGACCTTGAAGAAGGTACCTTTTATAGAAGACATCCTAAGCATCCCAGCAGCATACTCCCCTCTGGTCACTAAAGCTATATGCTATATGTGGGCTACAGTTCCTTCCTTCAGTTATGGTGGGCTGACTACTGTGGGCAGTCTGGTAGGTGTGGCTGGCCACTAATCTAGTTGGCTACCAGGACCTGCCTTGGGTTGAGTCTGCTGACCATTGTTTGGCAAGACCAGGTCATGAGGCATTGGCCTGTGGATCCCTGGGTAGTCGTGGGGCTAATGCTAGCTCATTGGTGGACAAAGTCACTTTCTGAGGTGGGTTCTGTTGTAGAGCCATTATTCCTGGATCTAGTACTGGATGGCTGGTGGGTCAGTACTGACACAGCTGGCTGAAAGTTCTGAGGTGTCCCAAAGCTGGTGTTGACCTATTGATGAATTGGGCTGGATCCTGATTTGGCTGGCTGAGGAGACCAAGATATCTCAGAGCTGATGTTGGCCTGCTGGTGAGTTTTGGATCAGGGATTACAGGCTGGTACCAGTCTGCTAGTGGGAAGAGCCAAGGCCTAGGGTGTCCCAGTGCTAGTGTCATCTCACTGGTGTTTGGAACTGGGTCCTGAGGCCCCTGGTTGCAGGGCCCAAGATGTCCCAAAACTGGTGTCAGCCACCTGGTGGGTGGGGTTGAATCCAGGGGCTGCTGGATGAGGAGCCCAAGGTGCCCCAGCACTAGAAATAGCTTATTGCTATTTAGGGCCAAGAACTGGGGGGTCCTGGGGATGATGACTATCTGCTGGTGGGTAGGGTCAGAATCCAGATCCTAGGAAACATGCCTGCCCACTGGTGAGTAAAGCCATGTCCTGGGCCTAGTGTCAGTCAGCTGGTGAGTAGAACTGTGTCCTGGGGTCTCTGATTACAAGGCCTAAGGATCCCAGAGCTGGTGTCAGACCACTGGTGGGTGGGGCCATGTTCTGACATAGCTGGCTGCAGGATACAGGGTGTCCTGAAGCTTATACCAGCTTACTGGTGGGTGGAGTCTGATCTCAGGGCAGCTGGCTATGGAGCCCATTGTGTCTTGAAGTTGTCACTAGCCTGTTAGTGGGTGGGCTGGGTCCTGCTACACTAGGCTTCAGGATTATAGTGGTCCTGGAATTAGTGTTTGGGGCCCAGAGCCCTGAGGCAGTGACTGCCCACTGGTGGGTAAGGTTGGTCCTGAGGCTAGAGTCAGCTTTCTGGTGGGCTGGGCTGGGACCCAGGATGTCCTAGAGCTGATGCTTGTTCATTAGTAGGCAAAGCTGGGTCCTGGGTTCTCTGGCTAGAGGATCCTGGGGGTCCCAGGTCTAGTGCCTGTGTACTGGTGTGTGGAGATGGATTGTGGGCCCTCTGGTGGACAAGGTTATGTCCAACAGCGGCTGTGGGTTCACAGAGTCTTAAGGCAGTCTGCTTGTTGGTAGATGGGGCTGTATTCCCACTCAGCTAGTTGCTTGGCCTGAGGCATCCTAGTACTAGTGCCTGCAGGCTGGTTGTTGGAGGTGTGGCTTGTTCCAAGGCTAATAAACTAGAGGGAGGATTCCAAAATTGTGCTTGCCAATGTCAGTGTCCACATGGTAGAACGTGACAGATCTCTCAAAAATGGCTGCAGCAAGTGTCTGTTTCATCAGGGTGAGCTCCTATTGCCCTCTGCCTCTTCAGGAGATTCCAAGATCAGCGAGTAGGTGTGACCCAGGCTCCTTTCAAATTACTCCTTCTGCTCTGGGTCCTGGAGCCTGTGAGATTTTGTGTGCACTCTTTAAGACTGGAGTCTATTTCCCACAGCCTTCTGGGTCTCCCAAAAGTAAGCTCTACTAGTCCAATGATCTGGGGGCTGATCTTTCTTGTGCAAGACCTCTGTTCTGGAGAACACAGTGTAGTGATCAGACCACTCATTCCTTGGGGAAAACTTCTGCAATTGTAATTATTCTCCTGTTTATAAATGTTGACTATACTATGACTCCACTCCTGCTACCAATCTTGCTGTGCCACGTATGTGCTCTGCTGTGCTTAGTAGCTCAGTCATGTCCAACTCTTTGTGACCCCATAAACTGTAGCCTGCCAGGCTCCTTTGTCCGTGGGGATTCTCCAGGCAAGAATACTGGAGTGGGTTGCCATACCCTCCTCCAGGGGATCTTCCCGACCCAGGGATTGAACCTAGGTCTCCCACATTGCAGGCAGATTCTTTACCATCTGAGCCACCAGGGAAGCCCAAACTTTCTGTGGTTCCTTATTTATACCTTAAGTTGTAGAAAATCTTTTCTGGTAGATTCCAGTCTTTCTCATCAATAGTTGCTCTGTAAACAGTTGTAATTTTGGTGTGTCTGTGAGAGGTGAGTTCTAGGTCTTCCTACTCCTCTATTGTCATACTGTATTTTTTTTAATTCCACATATAAATGGACACACACAGCTCAAATTCATGTTATTCAAGAGTCAACTTTAATTAGTTAATGATTTCTGCATCTATATTCTTTAGTGCTATTGGCTTGTAGTTGTCTTTTTTGGTAGCGTCCTTATATGGCTTTGATATCAGGGTAGTGTCGACCTCATAACATAATTGTGGGAGTGTTCTCTCCTCTGATATATTTCGAAGAGTTTGAAAAGGATTGGCCTTGATTTATAAAATATTTGGCAGAATTTACCAATGAAACCGTCTGGTACTGGACTTTTCTTTGTTGAGAAGTTTTTTTATTACTGTTTCAATCATCTTACTCATTACTGGTCTGTTCAAATTTTCTATATTTTCATGATTTGTCTTGGTAGGTTGTATGCATCTAGGTTATTTAATTTGTTGTCATATAAATTATGTTCAATTCTATTCTGTTGATCTACAAGACCCTCCTTATTTCTGTTCTACACAATCTTAATTACAATAGCTTTGTAGTATGTTTTGAAAAGTGGAAATGCTCCAAATTTGTTCTCATTGTCCAATATTGTTTTGGTTATTGTGTCCCTTGAAGTTCCAGATGAAATTTTTAAGCAGCTTACTAATTTTTGAAAAGCAAGGCATCTAGTATTTTGATAAGTAAGCACTGAATTTGCTGCTAAGTTAAGAGTATTGTCATTTTAACAATATTAAGTCTTCCAATCCATGAAAGCCATAAAAATAACAAAATAACATCATCTACAGCAACATAGATGGACTTAAGAGATTGTTATACTGAATGAAGTAAGTCAGACAAAGACAACTATATGATATCACTTACATGTGGAATCTAAAAAAAAAATGGTACAAATGAACTTATTTACAAAACAGAAATAGAATCACAGATGTAGAAAACAAACTTATGGTTACCAGGGATATGGGGAGGAGGGATAAACTGGGAAATTGGAATTGATATATGCACACTACTATATATAAAATAGATAACTAATAAGGACTGTATATATCTTCCCTAGTGGCTCAGATGGTAAAGAATCTGCCTGCAATTCAAGAGACCCAGGTTTGATCCCTGGGTTGGGAAGATCCTCTGGAGAAGGGAATGGCTACCCACTCCAGTATTCTTGCCTGGAGAATTCCATGAACAGAGGAGCCTGGCAGGCTACAGTCCATGGGGTCACAAAGAGTCAGACATGACTGAGTGACTAACACTTAAGGACTGTACAGCACAGGAAACTCTACTCAATAGTGTAATAACTTATATGGGGAAAAAATGTAAAAAAGAGTGGCTGTATGTATATATATATAACTAATTCACTTTGCTATACACCTAAAACAAACACAACATTATAAATCAACTATATTCCAATAAAAATTATTTTTAAATCCATGTAGATTTTTTATTAGCTGGAATGCAATTATTCATAATATTTCCTTATATTCCATTTTATTTCTGTCATGTATCCTCTTCTATTCATGTTTTTAGTGCTTTGTATCTTCATTCTTTATTCTGCTAAGTCTAGTTAAAGTTTTAATAATGCTGACTCCCCCCCGCCCCCGCTCAAATCAACTTTTGTTATTTTTCATTTCATCCTGGAAAACTCTTAATAGTATTACTTGTAGGGCACATTTGCAAGCAACACATTCTTAGATTTTATTTACTGGAAACATTTAATTTCACTTTCATTTTTAAAGAACAGCTTTGTTAGACATATTGTTGGTTAATAATATTTTTATTTAAGGACTTTGAATATGTTATCTCAATGCCTCTTGGCCTCCATGGTTCCTGGTGAGAAAACAGTTAAATTTAGGGATTTCTTCTGGGTGACACAATGCTTTTCTTTTGCTGCTTTCAAGATTCTCTTTTTGTCTTTGGATTTTTTCTTTGGAATTGTGATGTTTCCAGATATGGATCTTTGTGAGTTTAGTATACTTGGAGTTCTTTGAACTTCTTGGACATGTAGATAAATGTTTGCCTCCAAATTTGAGAATGTTTTGTCATCATCTTTTCAAGTATTCTTTCTGACTCCTTTTGTTTCACTTCTTTTTTTGGGACACCCATTTTGCATGTGTTGGTACACTTGATAGTGCCTCACAGGCTTCTGAGGCTCTCCTCCTTTTTCTTTATTCATTCTTTTCTTCAGAATGCATTAGATTATGCTTCAAGATTCTCTGCCAGTTCAAATCTGTTACTGAGCTTCTGTGCTTAATTTTTCATTTCAGTTATTTTGGTCCAGAATTTCTATTTAACATTATTTTATAATTTCTATGTATTTACTGGCATTCCTCTAGTTCTTTTGACAAAACTTTATCTCTTTAAACATATTTAAAATAAATACCTTAAAATCAGACAGTAAGTTCACTGTCTGTGGCCTCCTCAGAGCAATTCTATTAATTGCCTTTTTTCCTTGTATAGGTCACACTTTGTTTATTTGTATGTATCATAATTTTTGTCACAACCTATACAATTTGCTGTTGTTCAGTCGCTAAGTCATGTCCAATTCTTTGCGACCCCATGAACTGCAGCACACCAGGCTTCCCTGTCCTTCACTATCTCCCTGAGTTTGCTCAAACTCATGTCCATGAGTCGGTGATGCCATCCAACCATCTCATACTCTGTCGCCCCCTTCTCCTCTTGCCCTCAATCCTTCCCAGCATTGGGGTCTTTTCCAATGAGTTGGCTCTTGTATTGGAGCTTTAGCATCAGCACTTACAATGAATATTCAAGCTTGATTTCCTTTAAGATTGATTGGTTTAATCTCCTTACTGTCCAAGGAACTCTCAAGAGTCTTCTCCAATACCACAGTTCAAAAGCATCAATTCTTCAGCACTCAGCCTTCTTTATGGTCCAACTCTCACATCCATATATGACTACTGGAAAAACCATAGCTTTGACTATACAGACCTTTGTTAGCAAAGTGATGTCTCTGCTTTTTAATACATTGTCTAGGCTTGCCATGGCTTTTCTTCCAAGGAGTAAGCATCTTTTAATTTTGTGGCTTCAGTCACCATCCACAGTGATTTTGGATCCCAAGAAAATGAAATCTGCCACTGTTTCCACTTTTTCCCCATCTGTTTGCCATAAAGTGATGGGACTAGATGCCATGATCTTTTTTTGAATGTTGAGTTTTAAGCCAGCTTTTTCACTCTCCTCTTTCACCTTCATCAAGAGGCTCTTTAGTTCCTCTTCACTTTCTGCCATTAAAGTGGTATCATCTGCATATCTGAGGTTGTTGATATTTCTCCCAGCAATCTTGATTCCAGCTTGTGAGTCATCCAGCCCAGCATTTCATATGATGTACTCTGCATATAAGTTAAATAAGCAGGGTGACAATATACAGCCTTGATGTACTCCTTTCCCAATTTTGAATCAATCCATTAAAAGGCTAATAGAGTTTTGCCAAGAAAACTAGTCACAGCAAACACTCTCTTCCAACAACACAAGAGAAGACTTTACACGTGGACATCACAAGATGGTCAACAGTGAAATCAGATTGATTATATTCGTTGCAGTCAAAGATGTAGAAGCTCTATAGAGTCAGCAAAAACAAGACTGGGAGCTGACTGTGGCTCAGATCATGAACTCCTTATTGCCAAATTCATACTTAAATTGAAGAAAGTAGGGAAACCACTAGACCATTCAGTATGACCTAAATCAAATCCCTAACAATTATACAGTGGAAGTGAGAAATAGATTTAAGGGACTAGATCTGATAGACAGAGTGCCTGATGAACTATGGATGGAGGTTCATGACATTGTACAGGAGACAGGGAGCAAGACCATCCCCAAGAAAAAGAAATGCAAAAAAGAAAAATGGCTGTCTGAGGAGGCCTTACAAATAGCTGTGAAAAGAAGAGAAGTGAAAAGCAAAGGAGAAAAGGAAAGATATACCCATTTGAATGCAGAGTTCCAAAGAAGAGCAAGGAGAGATAAGAAAGCCTTCCTCAGTGATCAGTGCAAAGAAATAGAGGAAAACAATAGGATTGGAAAGACTAGAGATCTCTTCAAGAAAATTAGAGATACCAAGGGAACATTTCATGCAAAGATGGGCATAATAAAGGACAGAAATGGTATGGACCTAATAGAAGCAGAAGATATTAAGAAGAGGTGCAAGAATACACAGAAGGACTGTACAAAAACTATACAAAAAAAGATCTTCATGACCCAGATAACCACGATGGTGTGATCACTCACCTAGAGCCAGACATCCTGGAGTGTGAAGTCAAGTGGGCCTTAGGAAGCATCACTATGAACAAAGCTAGTGGAGATGATGGAATTCCAGTTGAGCTATTTCAAATCTTAAAAGATGATGCTGTGAAAGTGTTGCACTCAATATGCCAGCAAATTTGGAAAACTCAGCAGTAGCCACAGGACTGGAAAATGTCAGTTTTCATTCCAATGTCAAAGAAAGGCAATGGCAAAAAATATTCAAACTACTGCACTGTTGCCCTCATCTCACACGCTAGTAAAGTAATGCTAAAAATTCTCCAAGCCAGGCTTCAGCAATACATGAACAGTGAACTTCCAGATGTTCAAGCTGGTTTTAGAAAAGGCAGAGGAACGAGAAATCAAATTGCCAACATCTGCTGAATCATCTAAAAAACAAGAGAGTTCCAGAAAAACATCTATTTCTGCTTTATTGACTATGCCAAAGCCTTTGACTGTGTGCATCACAACAAACTGGGAAATTCTGAAAAAGATGGGAATACCAGACCACCTGACCCTCCTCCTGAGAAATCTGTATGCAGGTCAGGAAGCAACAGTTGGAACTGGACATGGAACAATAGACTGGTTACAAAGAAGAAAAGGTGTACATCAAGGCTGTATATTGTCACCATGCTTATTTAAACTTCTATGCAGAGTGCATTGTGAGAAATGCTGGGCTGGATGAAGCACAAGCTGGAATCAAGATTGCTGGGAGAAATATCAATAACCTCAGATATGCAGATGACACCACCCTTACAGCAGAAAGTGAAGAACTAAAGAGCCTCTTGATGAAAGTGAAAGAGGAAAGTGAAAAAGTTGGCTTAAAGCTCAACATTCAGAAAACTAAGATCATGGCATCTGGTCCCATCACTTCATGGGAAATAGATGGGGAAACAGTGGAAACAGTGGCTGACTTTATTTTCTTGGGCTCCAAAATCACTGCAGATGGTGACTGCAGCCATGAAATTAAAAGACACTTGCTCCTTGGAAGGAAGTTATGACCAACCTAGACAGCATATTAAAAAGCAGAGACATTACTTTGCCAACAAAGGTTCATCTAATCAAGGCTATGGTTTTTCCAGTAGTCATGTATGGATGTGAGAGTTGGACTATAAAGAAAACTGAGCTCCGAAGAATTGATGCTTTTGATCTGTGGTGTTGGAGAAGACTCTTGAGAGTCCCTTGGACTGCAAGGAGATCCAACCAGTCCATCCTGAAAGAGATCAGTCCTAGGTGTTCATTGGAAGGACTGATGCTGAAGCTGAAACTCCAATACTTTGGCCATCTGATGCGAAGAACTGACTCATTGGAAAAGACTCTGATGCTTGGAAAGATTGAAGGCAGGAGAAAGGGACGACAGAGGATGAGATGGTTGGATGGCATCACCGACTCAATGGCGATGAGTTTGAGTAACCTCTGGGAGTTGGTGATGGACAGGGAGGCCTGGCATGCTGTGATCCATGGGGTCGAGAAGAGTTGGACACGACTGAGCGACTAAACTGAACTGAATTGTTCCATGTCCCGTTCTGCTGCTTCTTCTGCATACAGGTTTCTCAGGAGACAGGTAAGGTGGTCTGGTATTCCCATCTCTTTAAGAATTTTCCACAGTTTGTTGTGATTCACACAGTCAAAGGCTTTAGCATAGTCAATGAAACATTTTCTTTCTTTGGAATTCCTTTGCTTTTTCTATGATCCAGCGGATGTTAGCAATTTGTTCTCTGGTTCCTCTGCCATTTCTACATCCAGTTTGTACATCTTTAAGTTCTCGATTCGCATACTGCTGAAGACTAGCTTGAAGGATTTTCAGCATAATCTTGCTAGTATGTGAAATGAGTGCAATTGTATGCTAATTTGAACATTCTTTGGCATACATTTTAAATACTGTAATTTAGTGGTAAAGAACCCATCTACCAATGCAGGAGACATAAGAGACATGGATTTGATCCCTGGGTTGGGAAGATCCCCTGGAGGAGGGCATGGCAATCCACTCCAGTATTCTTGCCTGGAGAATTCCATGGACAGAGGAGATCGTGAGCTACAGTCCATGGAGTTGCACAGAGTCCGACATGACTGAAGCAACTTAGCACAGTTTAACAACATTAGTATCCGTTTCTTTCTCCCAAGGTTCAATGTTATTGCTGTTTGTAATTGTTGATGATTTTTTCTTTTGTCACTTTTCTGTACTAATTCGGTAAAGCAGGCATTCTTTGCTATGTATAGCCACTAAAGTTTTTGCTAAGTTAGTTTCATGATCAGCTAATGATCAAGGGGGTTTTCTGAAGTGTCTGGACCTATAAGTCTCCCGATCTTTGTCACAAGGTTCTTTAATTCTTGCTTGCACAAAGCCTCAAGGCAAGCTTTAGTTGAGCATGTAGGGACCTCATAGATTTTTCTTAAATCTCCATTACAACACTGCCCATGCATATGGCCTTCTGGATTCCCAGAAATATTTTATAGCTTTGAAAATACCCCTATGGAAATCTCATTACATGGATTTTACTCATAAGTTTTTTGTTCAGTATGTTTTCTACCTCAAGTTGTATCACCACCTCAAGCAAGTGCAATACTTAACAATTGTCACTGATTGGTTTTCATAAATGACTCCCAGGAAAAATCTGTTTACAATGAATGAACACTAAGTCAGGTCAAATAATGACAAACCCTGCAAGTGGGGTTTTCCAGGAAATGGACAAAGATGTAAAAAAAAAAATTCTTGGGAATGGGGTTTTGGAAAATTTCCAACTCTTTTCTGACCTTTAAAGTGGCTGCTAAGCTGCCAATCTTCAGTGTGATTGCAGAACTGTTATTTTCCAAGACTACTGCAGAACTTGGAGAGAAAGAATGGAAATAAGGCAACTTTAAATGCCAAAAGTTCTTATGGAAATATAACTTTTTTGTTAAATAATGTTCCCCCAAATTACTGAAAGCCTTTGGCTTATTTCCAGAGTTCTTATAGGTTGATATTGTCAAAATCAACAAAATCCTGTGTTCTCATTGTTTTTATAGATGAGAGCATTTTTATGTCTTTATTCCACCATTTCCACTGATGTTACCTCCAGTTGTACCATCATTCTTTAATCTCTTTTTGTCTTTATACTCAAGCTAGGTGTCTTATAGATAGAATATAGTTGAGTCATTTATTTATCTAATCTTGCAATCTCCACTGCTCATATTTACATCTTTTATATATTAATATAATGTGATTATTGGTATAGTTGAACTTAAATCTAAACTTTTGCTATTTATTAACATTTGTCCCATTTGTTTTATCGTTGCTATTTTCTGTCTTTGTTGCTTTTGTTCTGTCTTTTTTCAATACTGCATAACTTCAAGGTCTCTTTTATTAACTCTTTCATTTCCTGATCAGCAATGACTGCTTAAAGCTTCTTTGCATATCTAATACTTTTAATTGTATGCCCAACACTGTGGATATTATGTTATAGAACACCTTGATTTTGTCAATTTTCCCTCATAAGTATTAAATTTTATTCTAACTGAAAATTAAATAATGAGCATATCGCTGGGTACTGTGTCAGACTTTGGGAAAAAGGCTATTTCATGTTACTGTTACTCCTAGAGAATATTTCTTATTCCTAGGGCATGGCCTTATTTTAGTCTCAATGAAAGGCTCTGAGCGTTTTCCAAAGGCAGTCCATTATGCTTGTACAATCTCTAAAACCTCAGCTTTGCTTTACAACTTTCCAATGTCTGTTATATGCTAGGACCCCAAGAGGCTTACCTAGGTCATTTTCATCTCTGGAGTTGGCCAAAATCATGAGAAGAAATATAATGGAAGTTATAAATAGTCCCCTGTGTCTGTCCATTCTTTCCTGACATAACACCCACATTTATGTCTCCATTCACTTCTGAAATGTTATTTCTGTCTCAACTTCCCAGCAAAAGTACTACTCTTTTATTGGGCTCTATTTCCTTGAAAGATGAGCTTGTTCATCAGGAGGAAACTCATGTGAATGTGAGCTCAAATGGGCTTCCTTTCTCTTAAAGATTATAGCTTTGCACTTTAGCTTATACAGTGAGTAGAAACAATTGTTCAATGTATTTGGTGTGGCCTTGTATTCTCCTTTTTGTTGCCAAGGTATAATTTACATACAATAAAATGTACAGATTTTTTTTATGTATAGTGATTGATGAGTAAAAAAAAAAAAAGATCATTTTTATGTAACCACCAGAAAAAAACAAGTTTTAAAATAATTCTACCACTCAATAATTGTCCCCCATTCACTTTCCAGGAAATATACCTGTAATGGGACAACCATTGTTCTTATCTTTATTACAAATATTTAGTTTTAACTTTCCAAGATATTCAAATAAGCATAAATAAACATTGAATTATTCTATGTGTTTATCATCTCTTTTCAATATAATGATTTTGATATATCCATCTTGTTTCACTTATCAATAACTTGCTTTTTTTTATTGCTAAGTAGCTATCATCACACGAATATAGTACCATTTGTTTATTCAATCATCTCTAGATGGATATTTAACTTCTTTTCAGTTTGGGACTATTAGGAATAAAATTGATATGAGAATTTTATTCAAAGTCTATTTTAGGTTCTTCATTTTTATTTCTCTTGGGTAAATACATAGGAGTAGGCTTGCTGGGTCAAAACAAAGATGTAAGTTTATCTTTTTTTTTTTTTTTAACTATCAAACCAGTTTTCAATAACAGTACTGTTCTGGATTTCCACAAGCAATATATGAGCTCTAGTTGCTGCATGACTTCACTGCCACTTGGTAATGACAGATTTTGCTATTATTTAGCTGATTGTAGACCAAACCAGTGTCTCCTGCTTGGCAAGCAAATTCTTTACCATTGAGCCATTACCCAAGGCCTAACACACACACTAGTTGCTCCATGATTTCAATGCCGCTTGGTATTGCTAGATTTTATTATCCTTTAGCTAATTGTAGACTTACAAAAAAAGCTGCAGAATAGCACAGAGGCCCCCTTACATCCCTCATCCTACTTCACTGAATGTTAACATTTTGTATAGTCATGGTAAAATTATCAAAAACAGAAAATCAACATGTGATACAGTATTATTAACCAAAGTACAGATTTTGTTCAAATTTCACAAAATTTTATGCTAGTGTCCATTATTTGTTTTCATACCTTATTCAAGATTCCACATTGTATTTAGCTGCATTGAGCAGCTTCAGCTGCATGCAACAAATTCTGATAAATTCTCTTTTCATTTTTATTCTGTTACAAATATTTTCTAATTTTCCTTGTTATGGCTTCTTAGATACACCCATCATTTAAAAGTGGACATTTAATTTCCAAATACATGGGGTATTTAAAGTATCTTTTGATATTAATTTATCATTTAAAAGCTTTCTCCTCTGCAATCACCTTCTGTTTTGTCAGCCTTGTAACTTTATTGATGCTTGCAACGGCTAAATCAAAGATCTCTTTTGGTAAATGTCACATTGCACTTGAAAATATGTGAGTTATTTTCAAATATCTTTTGATATTGATTTCTAACATAATTTCACAGTGATAAAAAAAACTCTATGATTTCAATATCTTTAGACCATGAAATTTTGCACCTTGTTTTATGTCCCTGGATATGTTTCAGTGTCTCCTGGTTTATAGTCTATGGGAACTTGAATAGAATTTGTATCCTGCTGTTGTGTGAAAATTGTATAAATCTTAATTATGTTGAATTGGTTCATAGTGCTTTTCAGGTCTACTATATCCTTCTACTTTTCTGTCTATTCATTCTAATTTTTAAGAGTTTGATAGTGAAAGTTGCTCAGTCATGTTTGACTCTTTGCTACTCTTTGCTACTGTATAGTCCATGGAATTCTCCAGGCCAGAATACTGGAGTGGGTAGACTTTCCCTTCTCCAGGGGATCTTCCCAACCCAAGGATTGAACCCAGGTCTCCCTCATTGCAGGCAGATTCTTTACCAGATGAGCCACCAGGGAAACCCAAACTCCAATTAAAAGTCTTAATTTATCTACTTCTTTCAATTCTGTTGGTTTTGTTTTATGTATGTAACTATGCTATTAGGTATATATATATTTTAAATTATTATATCATCCTGCTATATTAAACCATTTATAGTTTTGCAATCTCCCTCTTTGCTTCTGATAGTAATTATACTATTATATGGTACCTGAAATTAATATCTACTACAATGTTTTATGCATATAATTTCATGTAATATATATTTCAATTCTTTACTTTCAGCCTATATGTGTGTTTGTAATTAAAATATATCTCTTGTTGTATCACATCTTCTTTATCCATTCATCTATCATTGGACATTTGGGTTTCCTCCATGTCCTGACTATTGTACATACTGCTGTAGTGAACATTTTCCCAAGTTTGATCCAGCAACTTCTGAAATATTTTTAAAAGTAACATTTGCATATTAGAGGTCCATAATCTCTTCTCTGGAATATTTGCAGTCTAATGTATGCTGAACTCCACATGTTTCTGATTTTAAGGAAGTATTACTTTGTGTAATGGTGTCCAAAAGACCAACTTGCAGTCAAATGAATTCTTATATCTGTGAAGACTAATAAAGCTTCTAAGGAATGTCACATCAGTTTAGGTCATATTGGCTACTGGCTGAAAATATTCCAACTCCTCAATACTGACTGTTCAGTGCCATTGGGGTTTCAGCATTTCATATGAAAGACTGTAGAGCTGTATACTGTGGATAAGAGTACCACAGTACTCTGGAGTCAGATCAGATTTTAGTTGTGAGTCTTACTAGCTGTGTCACAATGTAAATCTCAGTTCATACATTGTTGTGAAGATAATTTATGCAAAGTGCTTAGCAGAATGCCTGGCTCACTGTAAGAGGTCAAAAAGCAGTAACTATTATAATACTATTAGTCTTATTGAGTATAAAAAAGGTATGAAAAGCATTTCTAGCCTTTTAAGTTGGTCTTCAGGTCTTTTTGTCTCTGTGCTAATTTCTGGATAGTGTGTGCAATTGGGTCCAAGCTATTAGAGAAATTAAACTCTAGAATAATGAAAAAATAAATAAAATAATATATACCTCATGTTAGCAGAAAAGAATTTAGTCTTTCTTCTTTTTAAAACTTCTATTCAGTCTAATGAACTTCATCATTGATTAGAGGGTTTATTAAATTTATATTTGTATTGATATTGCTTTTGACATTTGTTTTCTATTCATCTTATATCTTTATTGTTTCTGTGTTCTTTTCCTATTTACTATTTTTGATCATAATATAATTAGTATAGCACAAAATTTACCTTTTTAAGTGTACAATTCAATAGTCTTTAGTATAAACACAAGGTTGTACAGTCATCACCATTATTTAACTATAGAACACTTTCATGATGCCAAAAAACAAAGTATTTAAAGGAGTCATTCCCCATTCCCTCTCTCCCTAGACCCTGGAAATCACCAATCTACTTTTTATTTCTATGTATTGGTCTACCTTGGACATTTCCTATAAATAGAGTCATACAATATGTGGCCTTCTCTATCTGCCTCCATTCAAATGTTTTCAGTTCTTCGGTGTTGTAGCATACATTAGTACTTCATTTATTTGTTCTTTTGTCAGTTTTTAGCAGTTGATTGAGATAGAATTCAGATGTGATACAATTAACTGATTTAAAGTATACAATTAAAAGATTTTTAATATTTAATAGATGCATGTAACTGTCACCTCCATTAGTTTTAAAATATTTTGTCACTACAAAATACCTTATAGCTATCACCATCCCTATTTGCCCATCCCCCATGCTTAGGCAAGAACTGACCAACTACCTATAGATGTGACTACTCTGGCAATAGATGGAATATCATGAAGTTATGATCATATAATATGTGGTCTTACATGATTGTCTTTTTCACTTAGTAACCTTTAAGGTTCATCCATATTGTAACAGTTATTTATAACTCCTTCTTTAAATGTGAATAAGATTCTGTTATATATATATTTTTTCATTCTTCTGCTTATGGGCATTTGAGTTGTTTCTAGTCTTTCTGAATAATGAATAATGCTACTGTGAGCATTCATGGAGCAATTTTTGTTTGAATACTTGTTTTTACTTCTCTTGCCTATATAACGAGGGAATTTCTGGATCATGTAATAACTGTCAAATTGTCTCCAAAGCTGATGTACCATTTTAAATTCCCATCAACCATATAGGAGACTTCCAATTTGTTCACATTGTTGCCTACACTTTTTGCTGTCTATAGTAAAAGTGAAAGTGAAGTTCCTCAGTCATCCCACTCTTTGCGACCCCATGGACTATACAGTCTGTGGAATTTTCCAGGCTAGAATACTGGAGTGGGTAGCCTTTCCCTTCTCCAGGGGATCTTCCCAACCCAGGAATCAAACTGGGGTCTCCCGCATTGCAGGCAGATTCTTTACCAGCTGAGCCACAAGGGAAGTCCAAGAATACTGGAGTGGGTAGCCTATCCCTTCTCCAGGGAATCTTCCCGACCCAGGAATCAAACTGGGATCTCCTGCATTGCAGGTGGATTCTTAACCAACTGAGCTATCAGGGAAGCACTGTATATGTGATTATATCCATCCTACCATGCATAAAGTGGTGTCTCATTGTGATTTTGTTTTGCATTTCTGTAATTGGTAATGATGCTGAGCATATTTTCATATACACTTTGGTCATTAGTATTGACATATCTTCTTTGGAAAAATACATATTGTTTATACCATTTGCCCAATTTTAATTGGGTTATCTGTTGCTACTGAGTAGTAAGCATTTTCATATATTCTGGTTGAAAGACACTTATAAGACCTCTATGACTTCTAAGTATTTTCTACCATTGTGTAAGTTGTCCTTTTACTTTCTTGATGCTATCATGTACAGTACAAAACTTTTTAATTTTTATGAAGTTCAATTTATTTTTCTTTTGTTGCTTACTTTCAGTGTCATATTTAATGAAATATTGTTAAGTCCAGAATTATAAGGGTATATCCCTATGTTTTCTTCCTAAAGGTGTACAATTTTTACCTCTTACATGTAGATCTTTGATTCATTTTGATTTAATTTTTGTAAATTTTGAAAGGTAAGGGTCCAATTTTATCCTTTTGCATGTTGACATCCAGTTATTCCAACACCATTTAAAAGGACTATTCCTTCCCCCATTGAATAGTTGTCTTAGTTTGTACAGGCTGCTACAACAAAATACCATAAATCAGATGGCTTATAAACATAAAATATTTGTTACTCACAGTTCCAGAGGCTGGGAAATCCAAGATTATGGCACTGACAGATTTGGTGTCTGGTAAAGTTCCACTTCCTAGATGGCCATCTTTTCACTATAATCTCACATGGCAGAAAGGCAAGGCGTTTCCTGTAGCCTCTTTTATAGGGCACTAATCTCATGCATGCGAACTCTGCTTTCATGACTTAACCACTTCCTAAAACCCCCATCTCCTAGTAGCCCTTTGGGGTTTAGGATGTCAATATATGAATTTTAAAAGGGACACAATCATTCAGACCATAGCAATGGTCCTGGTACCTTTGCTGAAAATTAGTTGATTATAGATACATAAGGTCTACTTGTGCACTCTCAATTCTATTCCGGTGATCTGTACATCTATCCTTAACATCTGTACCACATAGTCTTGATTATCATCTTGTAGTAAGTTTTAAAATCAGGAAATGTGAGCTCTCATACTGTGTTTTATTTCAAGATTATTTTGGCTATTCTAGGTCCATGTGAATTTTAGAATTGGCTTGTCAAAGAAGTCAGCTGGGATGCTGACAGGAATTGCATTGACTCTTTAAATCACTTTAGAGAGTATTGCCATCTCAGCAATTTTAAATCTCTGACCCACAAACATAAGCTTTTTTCCATTCATTTAAATTCTTTACTTTCTTTCATAAATGTTTTATACTCTTCAGTTTAAAAGTTTTGGACTTCTGTTAAATTTATTCTTTAGTTTATTCCTTTCAAAGCTACTGTAAATTGCATTTTTTCTTAATTTCATTTATTGGATTGTCAATTGCTAGTATATAGAAATATAATTGAATCTTGTATATTGATCTTGTATTATGCAAGTAAAAACAGTTAATTGTGGGCTTGTCATATATGGTCTTTATTATCTCGAGGCATGTTACTTCTATATACAATTTGTTGAAGGTTTTAATCATGAAACGATATTGTAATTTGTCAAATGCTTTTTCTGTGTCTATTGAGATGATCATGTGATTTTTATCTTTCAGTTTATCAATATGGCATATCACATTTATTGACTTGCTTTTATCTACAATCCCTACATCCTAGTCCCACTTTGTCATGATATATTACCTTTTTAAATTGTTGTCTTCAGTTTGCTAATATTTTGTTGAGATTTTTGCATCTATATTCATCAGAGATATTGGCCTATAGTTTCCTTCTCTGTAGTCTCATTATTGGCTTCAGTATCAGGGTGAGGTTGTCCTCGTGACATGAGTTTGGAAGTGTTCCCTCCTCTTCAATTTTTTAAAAGAGTGTGAGAAGGATTGGTATTCATTATCCTTTGAATGTTTTGTAGAATTCACAGTGAAACCACCTTTTCCTGGACTTTTCTATGTTGGCAGGTTTTGATTACTGGTTCTGTCTACTTACTTTTTATTATCTGTTTAAGTTTCTATTTCTTCCTGAGTTCATCTAGCTAGATTGTATGTTTCTAACACTATATTTCTTCTAAGTTATCCAATTTGTTGGCATATAATTGTAATGATAACTTCATAAGCCTATATATTTCCATGGTATCAGGTTTAATGTCTCCTTTTTTATTTCTGATTTTATTTATTTGAGTTTTCTCTCCTTTTTCATAGTTTGTTTAACTAACAGTTCGTCGGTTTTGTTTATCTTTTAAAAAAAACAGATGTTTGTTTGGTTGATCTTTTCTATTGCTTTTCTGGTTATCAATTTCATTTACTTCAATTCTGATCTTTGTTATTTCCTTCCTCCTTTAACTTTGGCCTTAATTTGTTCCTATTTTTTCCAGTTTCTTGAGGTATCTAGTTAGATTATTTATTTAAGATCTTTCTATTTTCTTAATATACACATTTATTGCTATAAATTTCCCTCTCAGAACTGCTTTTGCAGAGTCCCATAAATTTTGGTATATTATGTTTCCATTTTTTTTTTTAGATTTTTTTTTTAAATTCCCCTTTTGATTTCTACTTTGACCCATTGATGGTTCCAAATTATGTTGTTCAGTTTCCACATACTTGTAGATCATCCAGCTTTCCTTTTTTCTAGTTTCATATCATTGTTCTCAGAAATTGGTTTGATTTTAATCTTTTAATCTTTTTAAATTTGCTAAGACTTATTTTGTGACCTATCATATGACATATCTTGGAGAATGTTCCATGTGTGCTTGAGAAAAATGTACATTCTGTTGCTATTGGATAGGATATTCTATAAATGCCTGTTAGCTTCATTTGGCCTAATATATTGTTCAAGTCTAGCATTTCCTTGTTGATTTTCTGATGATATATCCATAACTGAAAATGCAGTATTGAAGCCTCCTACTATTATTGTATTGCTATTTCCCATTTCACATGTATTAATATTTGCTTAATATATTTAGGTGTTCTGATCTTATTATTATAAAAGAAATGTAAAATGTAAAAAACTTAAAATAGTACAATTTCATCCACCAAGTCTTTTCTTTTTGCTCTTTTTTTCATATATGCTGTTTCTACATATAGTATTGACATAACTTTGAATTTAAATTATTTTTGTTTCCAAGCTTCATTTATACATTCTAAGAAATTAGGATAAAACAAAAAGTAGTCTTTCATATTTAGTTACATATTTACCATTTCACATGCTCCTCTTTACTTTTACATAGCTGAATTTCCACATGGTATCACCTCCATCAACCTCTAAAGACATTTCTTTAATGAAAATCTATTAGAAACAAATTATTCCAACTTTTAGTTTATCTGAAAAACATCTTAATTTTACCCTTATTTTTGAAGCATCTGCTCACTGAATATAAATTTCTGGGTTGATGGGTGTGAGTGTTTTGTTTATATTTATTCTCTTAAAAGAAAGTTTCATTGTCTTCTGTTTTCCATGGAATCTCTGTGAAAGTTCTTGGATATTTCTATATTAATCCTCTCTATGAAATGTGTCATTTTTCTCTGGCTATCTTTTAGATTTTTTATTTATATTGTTTGTAAGTATGTTTTATTTCCTTTGGGTTTATTCTACTAAAGATTTGTTGAGCTTCATAGATCTATAGTTTAATACTTTTCACCAAATTTGAGAAGCATTTACCATTATTTCTTCAAATTTTTGCCTGTCCCATTATTTATCTGTTTCTTCTGAGACTCCAATTACACGTTTTATTTCCTTTGGGTTTATTTTACTAAAGATTTGTTGAGCTCCATAGACCTATAGTTTAAACTTTGCACCAAATTTGAGAAGCTTTTATCATTATTTCTTCAACTTTTTGCCTGTCCCATTATTTATCCACTTCTTCTGAGACTCCAATTACATGTGTGTTAACTTAGTGTCAGTGTTAGTTACTCAGTCATGTCTGACTCTTTGCGACCCTGTGGACTGTAGCCCACCAGGTTCCTCTGTCCATGGAGTTCTCCAGGCAAGAATACTGGAATGGGTAGCCATGCCCTCCTCCGGGGGATCTTCCTGACCCAGGGATCGAACCAGGGTCTCCCACATTGCAGGCAGCTTCTTTACTGTCTGAGCCACCAGAGATTTAGTGTTTTACATTGTCCCACAAGTCACTGAAGCCCTATTTTTTAATTTTTTTTCTTTTTATTCTTCTGATTACTTTGTGTAAATATCTCTAAGTTTATGATTCCTTTCTTCTGCCATCTCCACTTATCTGTTAAACTTGTCCAGTTTATTTTTTCACTGGGACCACATTTGCCTTTAAGTCCTCAAACCTCTTAATAACATTTGCTATCAATTCCTTATCTGATTTCTTACCCAACATTAGGTGGTCCATAGAGTCTTTTTTTCATTGACTACTTTTTTGTGTGATTAATAGAGTAATTTCCTATTTCTTAGCTTATCTTTTTTTTTTGTAATTTTATGCAGAGCAGTGTAAATAATACATTGCAAAGAATGTGGAATATATTGTTTCTTTTAAAGAGTGTTCAATTTGGGGCTGGCATACTATTAATTTATTGTCTGTTCCTTTCGATCCTGCTGAAGTTCAGTTTTAAGCTTTATTATGGTGCATCTTTAAAGGCATGGTTATTCTTTTGTTTCAACTGAATTCTCAAGATGTTAATGATGTGTTAATGTAGTCTCTTCCTTCTGAGTGAGCCAAATTCTAACTTCTATGACTATATAACTTCTAGAATCTTTGTTCTGTTCTTGTCCCCATAACTACCACTTTCTGCTAGGCATTATGGAGTCTTATCTGTGGATGTGCAACCTAGTCCTCAATCAGGTTCCCGGCAGGTATGCTCACAAATAGTTCTTGTTCTCCTCTTCTGCATGGTTCCTTCTTCTCTTATACCCTTCCCAGGAAGTCTCAGATGTTTAGCAGCCCTGAACTCTGATTCTGCCTCTTAGTTCAGCAGGAAAGTCACTCCCTTTTTGGGCTCCACTTCTCTATATCAGAGTCAAGAAACTGTCTCCAGAAAGAGAGGGGTATGGTATATAAAGGATTTAGCTCATGTGTTTCCCTTAACTTAAAAAGCAAAATTATACACCAACTATTGCCAAATGCCTGAAAAAAATTGTCTCATATATTCTGTCCAATTTTATCATTGTTTTTGTAAGGATGGCATATCTGATGCCAAGAACTCTGTCATAGCTAAAACAAACAAAAAAAAGTTGAATTTAAAATAATTTATTTCATCATTTTGATTAAATGTGAATGCTATATATTGACTGTCTTCAAGTTCATTTGTCATTACTTCTATTGATGCCATTTCTTTCTCCAGGGGATCTTCCCAACACAGGGATTGAACCTGGGTCTCCTGCATTGCTGGCAGATTCTTTACCATCTGAGTCACCAGTTCGGTTCAGTTCAGTCACTCAGTCGTGTCCAACTCTTTGCGACCCCATGGACTGCAGCACACAGGGCCTCCCTGTCCATCACCAACTCCTGGAGTTTACTCAAACTCATGTCCATTGAGTCGGTGATGCCATCCAACCATCTCATCCTCTGTCATCCCCTTCTCCTCTCTGCCTTCAACCTTTCCCAGCATCAGGGTCTTTTCAAATGAGTCAGTTCTTCACATCAGGTAGCCAAAGTATTGGAGTTTCAGCTTTAGCATCAGTCTTTCCAATGAATATTCAGGACTGATTTCCTTTAGGATGGACTGGTTGGATCTCCTTGCAGTCCAAGGGACTCTCAAGAGTCTTCTCCAACACCACAATTCAAAAGCATCAATTCTTTGATGCTCAGCTTTCTTTATAGTCCAACTCTCACATCCATATTTGACTACTGGAAAAACCATAGCTTTGACTAGATGGACCTTTATTGGCAAAGTAATGTCTCTGCTTTTTAATACACTGTCTAGGTTTGTCACAGCTTTTCTTCCAAAGAGCAAGCATCTTTTAATTTCATGGCTGCAGTCACCATCTCCAGTGATTTCTGCAAAGATAGGTACAATAAAGGAAAGAAATGGTATGGGCCTAAAAAGCATAAAATATTAAGAAGAGGTGGCAAGAATACACAGAACTATACAAAAAAAATCTTCATGACCCAGATAATCACAATGGTGTGATCAATTACCTAGAGCCAGACATCCTGAGTGTGAAGTCAAGTGGGCCTTAGGAAGCACCACTATGAACAAAGCTAGTGGAGGTAATGGAATTCCAGTTGAGCTATTTCAAATCCTAAAAGATGATGCTGTGAAAGTGCTACACTCAATATGCCAGCAAATTTGGAAAGCTCAGCAGTGGCCACAGGACTGGAAAAAGTCAGTTTTCATTCCAATCCCAAAGAAAAGCAATGCCAAAGAATGCTCAAACTACCACACAATTGTACTCATCTCACACACTAGTAAAGTAATGCTCAAAATTCTCCAAGCCAGGCTTCAACAGTATGTGAACTGTGAACTTCCAGATGTTCAAGCTGGTTTTTAAAAAAGGCAGAGGAACCAGAGATCAAATTGCCAACATCCGTTTGATCATCAAAAAAGCAAGAGATTTCCAGAAAAACATCTACTTCTGCTTTATTGGCTATGTCAAGCCTTGACTGTGTGGATCACAACTAAATGTGGAAAATTCTTAAAGAGATGAGCATACCATACCACCTGACCTGCTTCTTGAGAAATCTGTATGCAAGTCAGGAAGCAACAGTTAGAACTGAACATGGAACAACAGACTAGTTCCAGATAAGAAAAGGAGTAGGTCAAGGCTGTATATTGTCATCCTGTTTATTTAACTTATATGCAGAGTGCATCATGGGAAAACTGGGCTGGATGAAGCACAAGCTGGAATTAAGATTGCCAGGAAAAATATCAATAACCTCAGATATGCAGATGACACCACCCTTATGGCAGAAAGTGAAGAACTAAAGATCCTCTTGATGAAAATGAAAGAGAAGAGTGAAAAAGTTGGCTTAAAACTCAACATTCAGAAAACTAAGATCATGGCATCTGGTCCCATCACTTCATGGCAAATAGATGAGACACCAGGGAAGCCCTCTATTGATGCCATACAATGATTTTTTTTATTATTATTTTAAATAATGAATATTTTCAGTTTTATGGAATTTCCTCTTTTCTTTAGTTTCCACATCTATCCTGATATTCCCACATCTATAATCATGTGTTTATTTTTTAGGGATTGTTTAATATTATTTATTTATCATAGTTAAATACTGTTAATTTCAATATCTTATTCATGTATGGATCTATTTCTATTAATTTATTTTATTCTTGACTGTGGATCACATTTGTCTGTTTGTATATTTAGTAATTTTATAAACATATTCTTATGGAGACTTCGGTTTTGCTTTTTTATGGTGGGTTCCGGGTTTGCTTTTATTCCTAAAGTAAATCCTTCAATCTTAAAAATTTGGATCTTTTCCTAAGGCATGCTCCATCTGAGTATAGATGAAAAGTATAAGTTGGTGTGATGCAAACTCCTAACTCTATTTTTTCTGCAATAGAAAACTATTGAGATCTCTGTTAAATATTTTCAACCTCTCAAATGTTGCTTGCTTCATGAGTTCTTTGGAGAGTCACCAATAAATGACTCAGGTGCCAAAAAAGAATGCAAAGGAACAGAAATTTTAAGACCCCTCCTGCCTGTAGCTTGTCCTTTATCTGATTGCACAGTGCCCTGTAGTTTCTACCTGCTTTTTATTCACTATCAAGTATCTTCAAATGTTGGGTTTCTAAAATTTTGTCCAGATTTATGACTGTAGTCAGCAGGAGAGCTAGTCTTCTATAAACTATTCCACTATTATTAGACTTACAACTGGAAGTTTGTAACTTTTGAGACTACCTTGATTCAATTCCCCCTCCTTCCAATTCCCACATCTGGTATCCACAAATCTGATCTCTTTTTCTATGTGAGTTTGTTTTTGAAATATAATTGACCTACAACACTATGTTAGTTCCTGGTACACAACATAGTGATTCAATATTTCTATACATTTCAAATTCATCACTGTGAGAAGTCTAGTTACAGTATGTCACCCTACAGAGACATTACCTAATTATTGACTATATATCCTGTACTCTACACTTTTATACCCATAACTCATTTATTTTTTTTAACTAGAACTCTGTACCTAGTCTCCCTCACCAATACTCCCCTTCCTTACACCCCTCCTCTCTGGAAAAATCTTGTTTGGTCTCGTGTGTGTGACTCTGTTTCAGTTTTGTTACATTTGTTCATTTTGCTTTTTATCCACATATAAGTGAAATCATATGGTGTTTGACTTTGTATGACTTTTTTCACTTAGCATAATACCCCCTAGATCCATCCATGTTGTTGAAAATGGCAAGATTTCATTTTTTTAATTTATGGCTGAGTAATGGTCCATTCTCTGTGTATATACATATACCACATCTTCTTTATCCATTCATATATTAATGAGCACCTGGGTTGCTTCCATCATCTTGGCTATTATATACAACACTGTCATGAACATGAGATGCATAAATCTTTTCAAATTAGTATTTTTGCTTTCTTTAAATAAATAAAAAGGAGTAAAATTACTGAATTTTATAGTGGTTCTATTTTTATTTTTTTAAGGAATCTCCATACTGTTTTTCATAGTGGCTTCACCAATTTACATTCCCACCAAGAGTGCACAATTATTCCCTTTTCTCCACATTCTCACCAACAGTGATTCTTTGTTGCCATTTTGATAATAGCCATTCTGACAGGTGTGAAGTGATATCTCATTGTGGTTTTGATTTGTACTTCCCTGATGACTAGTGATGTTGAGCATCTTTTCATGTACCTGTTAGCCATCTGTATATCTTCTTTGGAAAAATATCTGCTTAGGTTGTCACCAATTTTTTTAATTGGTTGTTTATTTTTTATTTGTACGAGTTCTTTGTGTATTTTGGAGATAATCCCTTATTAGCTGCATCGTTTATCTTCTCCCATTAAGTAGGCAGGCTTTTCTTTTTGTTGATAGTTTCCTCTGCTATGCAAAAGCTTTTTAATTTGATGTAGTTCCATTTGTTTTTCTTTGATGACCTTTCCTGAGCAGACTTATTCAAAAAATATTGCTAAGACCAATAAGCACACTGTCTACATTTTCTTCCTGGAGTTTTATGATTTCAGATCTTACATTTAAGTTTTCGATCTATTTTGAGTTTAGTTTTATACATGGTCTGTGAAAATAGTGAAGTTTCATTCTTTTACATGTAGCTGTCCAGTTTTACCAACACCATTTATTGAAGACACTGTCTTTTCTCCATATATTCTTTCTTCCTCTATCATAGATAAGTTGACCATATAACTGTGGGTTCATTTCTAGGCTCTCTATTCTCTCCCATTGATTTAAGTGTCTGTTTTCTATCATACTGCTTTCATTATTGTAAATAGTAATGTAGTTAGAAATCAGGGAGCATAATACCATTGGCTTTGTTCTTCTTTCTCAAGATTTTTGGCTATTCTGGGTCTTTTGTGTTTCCATACAAATTTTAAATTTATTTGTTCTAATTCTGTGGAAAATGCCCTTTAGTATTTCATATGGATTATACAAAATCTGTAGATTGTCTTGGGTAGTATGGTCATTTTAATAATATTAATTCTTCCAATTCATAAACACAGTATAATTTACATCTGTTTGTATCATCTATAATTTCTTTCATCAGTGTCTTATAGCTTTCCAAGTACAGGTCTTTTCCCTCCTTAGTTAGACTTATTGTGAAGTATTTTATTCTTTTTGATGCTATTATAAATGGGATTGTTTCCTTAATTTCTCTTTCTGATAGTTTGCTGTTATTGGTGTATAGAAATGCAATAGATTTCTGTATATTAATTTTATATCCCACAACCTTTACCAAATTTATTGATGAGTTCTAGTAGTTTTTAGGGTTATCTTTAGGAGTTTCACATATGGTATCATTTCATCTTCCAACAATGACAGTTTTATTTCTTCCTTTCCAATTTGGATTCCTTTTATTTCTTTTTCTTATCTGATTGCTGTAGCTAGTAATTCTGATACTATACTGAATAAAAGTTGTGAGAGTGGGCACTGTTGTCTTTGTTTCTGATCTTAGAGGAAATTCTTTCAGCTTTTCACTGTTGAGTATGATGTTAGCTGTGGGTTTGCATATATGGCCTTTAATATGTTGACTTATGTTCTCTCTATACTCACTTTCTAGATAGTTTTTATAAACGGATGTTGGATTTTATCAAAAGCTCTTTCTGCATCTATTGAGAGGATCAAAAAATATAATTTTTATTCTTCAATTTGTTAATGTGGTGTGTAACATGATTGAATATGAAAACATCCCTGCATCCCTGGGATAAATCTCATTTGATCATGGTGTGTGTGCATGTTAAGTTGCTTCAGTCCTGTCCAACTCTCTGTGACCCTATGGACCATAGCCTGCCAAGCTCCTCTGTCCATGGGATTCTACAGGCAAGAATACTGGAGTGGGTTTCCATGCCCTCCTCCAGGGTATCTTCCTGACACAGGAATTGAACCTGCATCTCTTATGTCTCTTGCATTGGCAGACAGGTTCTTTAACACTAGTGCCACCTGGGAAGTCCTGGTCATGGTGTGTTATTTTTTAATGTATTGTTGAATTCAGCTTGTTAATATTTTGTTAAGAATTTTTGTATCTATCTTCATCAGTGATATTGGTGTGTAAATTCCTTTTTTGTGTGTGATATCTTTTCTGGTTTTGGCAGTAGGATGATGCATATCTTTTAGAATGAACTTGGAAACATTCCTTGCTCTTTAGTTTTTTGTAATATTCCAAGAAGGATAGATGTTAACTTTTTTCTAAATGTTTGGTAGAATCTCCCTTTGTCACCATCTGTTTCAGAAATTTTGTTTTATTACTGATTCAATTTCATTACTCAAAATTTTTCTGTTCGTATTTTATATTTCTTCCTGATTCAGCCTTGGAAGGTTTTAACATTTCTAGGAATATATCTATTTCTTCTAAGTTGTCCATTTTATTGGTATATAATTATGGTAATCTTTTTTGATCTTTTGTAGCTCTGTGATGTCTCATTTTTCATTTCTGATTTTATAGATTAGAATCTTCTTTCATTTTCTTTCTTGGTGAGTCTGGCTAAAGGTTCATAAATTTTTGTTATCTTTTTGAAGAACCAGCGCTTAGTTTCATTCATCTTTTCTATTGTTTTTCTAGTTTCTATTTTATTTCTTTCTGCTCTGATCTTTATGATTTCTTTCCTTCTTCTGACTTTGGGTTTTTTTTATTTTTAGTTACTTAGGAGTAAGATTTCGTTGTGTATTTGAGATTTTCTGATTTCCTGAGGCAGGCTTGTATTATTACAGATTTTCCTTTTTGAACTGCTTTTGTTTCATCACATAGATTTTGGATCATTGCATTTTCATTTTCATTTGCCTCTAGATATTTTTTGATATCTTTGATTTCTTCACAGACCCATTTTTTTTTAGCAGCAAATTGTTTAGCCTCCATGTGTTTCTGATTTTTTTTTTTAGTTTTTAATCTTACAGTTTTCTAATCTCATAGTGTTGTGATGTGATGTTGCTGTGATTTAAAGCTTCTTCAGTTTACTGAAGTTTGCTTTGTAGCCTATCATGGGATCTACCCTAGAGAATGTTCCATGTTCATTTGAAAAGAATGTGTGTTTTGGTGCTTTGGACGTACTGTTCTATATATATTTATTGGGTCTATCCAGTAAAATGTATCATTTACAGTCAGTGTTTTTTTCTTTTTTTTACTGATTTTTGGTCTGGATGATCTATCCATTGATGTAAGTGGAGTGTTAAAATCCCCTATTGTTATTTTTTTCCTGTCCATTTCTCTCTTTATGTTTGTTAATGTTTGCTTTATGTGTCTAGGTGCTCTTATGTTGGGTGCATATATATTTACAACTGGATTGATCTCTTGATCCTTATGTAATATCCTTCTTTGTCTCTTGAAACAGTCTTTATTTTAAGGTCTATTTTCTTGGTATAAGTGTCAGGGGAGTGTGCAATTTCCTTGGTTCTGTCTAGCTACAACAAAGATTTGAAATGGCAGACCATTGTTACAGTTTGGTTACAGCTCAGAGTTTTATTTGGTAAACAAAGGATAGCACACACTTGAGGTGTGAGGGTTAGCTGACCCCAAAGGAGAGACCCCAGCCTGACTTGACTCCCTCTTTTTATACTTTTTGTCTCCTCCCCATGAACCTGCCATATGCAAATTAGGGCTAGCCAGGAAGGGGGCCTGTTTGTTTCACCTGAGGTTCTCACTCTTGTCCATGGATTTTTCCTTTGTTCCCTTTTTGTGGGTTTTCCCCCTTTCTTTGTGTGTCTTTTAGCCACTACCATTTTGGACTCCTTTTCCCTATTCTAACTACCTAACATAAATATTTGTATGCAAGCTTTCTTTTCATTTCTATTTGCATAGAATAACTTTGTTTATCCCCTCAGTTACAATCTCTGTGTGTCTTTAGACCTAAAGTGAGTCTCTTGTTAGCAACATAGAAATAAGCCTTTTCTCTGTATCTGTTCAGCCACCCTTTATTTTTGATTGAGACATTTAATTCATTTGCATTTAGTTATTGATAGATATGTACTAATTGGGCTTCTCTGGTAGCTCAGTGGCAAAGAATTTGCCTGCCAATGCAGGAACCACAGGTTTGATCCCTGGATTGGGAAGATCCCCTAGAGAAGGAAATGGCAACCCAGTCTAGTATTCTTGCCTGGGAAATCCCATGGACAGAGGAGCCTGGCAGGCTATAGCCCATGGGGTCTCAAAAGATTCGGATATGACTTAGTGTCTAAACAACAACAAATGCACTTATTTTCATCATTATTTATTTATTTATTTCATTTATTTATATTAGTTGGAGGCTAATTACTTTGCAATATTGTAGTGGTTTTTGCCATACATTGATATGAATCAGCCATGGATTTACATGTGTTCCCCATCCTGAACCTCCCTCCCACCTCCCTCCCCATCCCATCCCTCTGGGTCATCCTAGTGCACCTGCCCTAAGCACTTGTCTCATGCATCAAACCTGGGCTGGTGATATATTTCACAATAAATAATATACATGTTTCAATGTTATTCTCTCAGATCATCCCACCCTCGCCTTGTTACACAGAGTCCAAAGACTGTTCTTTACATCTCTGACTCTTTTTCTTTCTTGCATACAGGGTTATCGTTGCCATCTTTCTAGATTCCATATATATGTGTTAGTATACGTTATTGGTGTTTATCTTTCCAGCTTTCTTCACTCTGTATAATGGGCTCCATTTTCATCCACCTCGCTAGAACTGATTCAAATGTATTCTTTTTAATGGCTGAGTAATGTTTCATTGTGTATATGTACCACAGCTTTCTTATCCATTCGTCTGCTGATGGGCATCTAGGTTGCTTCCATGTCCTGGCTATTATAAACAATGCTGTGATGAACATTGGGGTACACATGTCTCTTTCAGTTCTGATTTCCTCCGTGAGTATGCCCAGGAGTGGGATTGCTGGGTCATATGGCAGTTCTATTTCCAGTTTTTTAAGGAATCTCCACACTGTTCTCCATAGTGGCTGTACTCATTGTGCATTCCCACTAACAGTGTAAGAGCATTCCCTTTTCTCCACACCCTCTCCAGCATTTATTGCTTGTAGAATTTTGGATAGCATCCATTCAGACTGGTGTGAAATGGTACCTCATTGTGGTTTTGATTTGCATTTCTCTAATAATGAGTGATGTTGAGCATCTTTTCATGTGTTTGTTAGCCATCTGTATGTCTTCTTTGAAGAAATGTCTGTTTAGTTCTTTGGCCCACTTTTTGATTGGGTCGTTTATTTTTCTGGAATTCAGCTGCAGGAGTTGCTTGTATATTTTTCAGATTAATTTTTTGTCCATTTTTTCATTTGCTATTATTTTCTCCCATTCTGAAGGCTGTCTTTTCACCTTACTTATGGTTTCCTTCGTTGTGCAAAAGCTTTTAAGTTTAATTAGATCCCATTTGTTTATTTTTGCTTTTATTTCCAATATTCTGGGAGGTGGGTCATAGAGGATCCTGTTGTGATTTATGTCGGACAGTGTTTTGCCGAAGTTCTCCTCTAGGAGTTTTATAGTTTCTGGTCTTACATTTAGATCTTTAATCCATTTTGAGTTTATTTTTGTGTATAGTGTTAGAAAGTGTTCTAGTTTCATTTTTTTACAAGTGATTGACCAGTTTTCCCAGCACCACTTGTTAAAGAGATTGTCTTTTCTCCATTGTATATTCTTGTCTCCTTTGTCGAATATAAAGTGTTCATAGGTACGTGGATTAATCTCTGGGCTTTCTTTTTTTTTCTTTTTTCTTTAGTTGGAGGCTAATTACTTTACAATATTGTAGTGGCTCTTGCCACACATTGACAAGAGTCAGCCATGGTTTTACATGTATTCCCCATCCCGATCCCCCCTCCCACCTCCCTCTCCGCCCGATCCCTCTGGGTCTTCCCAGTACACCAGGTCCGAGCACTTGTCTCATGCATCCAACCTGGGCTGGTGATCTGTTTCACCCTAGATAATATACATGTTTCGATGCTGTTCTCTTGAAACATCCCACCCTTGCCTTCTCCCACAGAGTCCAAAAGTCTGTTCTATACATCTGTGTCTCTTTTTCTGTTTTGCATATAGGGTTATCGTTACCATCTTTCTAAATTCCATATATATGTGTTAGTATACTGTAATGGAGAAAAGGGAACCCTCTTACACTGTTGGTGGGAATGCAAATTAGTACAGCCACTATGGAAAACAGTGTGGAGATTTCTCTGGGCTTTCAATTCTGTTCCATTCATCTATATTTCTGTCTTTGTGCCAGTACCATACTGTCTTAATGCCTGTGGCTTTGTAGTAGAGCCTGAAGTCAGGCAGATTGATTCCTCCAGTTCCATTCTTCTTTCTCAAGATTGCTTTGGCTATTCGAAGTTTTTTTGTATTTCCACATAAATTGCAAAATTATTTGTTCAAGTTCTGTGAAAAAATACCATTGATAGGGATTGCATTGATAGCTTGATAGGGATTGCATTGAATCTATAGATTGCTTTGGTTAGTATACTCATTTTCACTATATTGATTTTTCCAATCCATGAACACGGTATATTTCTCCATCTATTTGTGTCTTCTTTGATTTCTTTCACCAGTGTTTTATAGTTTTCTATATATAGGTCTTTTGCTTCTTTAAATAGATATATTCCTAAGTATTTTATTCTTTTCATTGCAATGGTGAATGGTATTGTTTCCTTAATTTCTCTTTCTGTTTCCTCATTGTTAGTTTATAGGAATGCAAGGGATTTCTGAGTGTTAATTTTATATCCTGCAACTTTACCATATTCATTGATTAGCTCTAATAATTTTCTGGTGGAGTCTTTAGGGTTTTCTACATAGTAGATCATGTCATCTGCAAACAGTGAGAGTTTCACTTCTTTTCCAATCTGGATTCCTTTTATTTCTTTTGCTGCTCTGACTGCTATGGCCAAAACTTCCCAAACTATGTTGAATAGTAGTGGTGAGAGTGGGCACCCTTGCATTGTTCCTGACTTTAGGGGAACTGCTTTCAATTTTTCACCATTGAGGGTATTTTACTGTGGGTTTGTCATATATAGCTTTTATTATATTTAGGTATGTTCCTTCTATTCCTGCTTTCTGGTGAGTTTTTATCATAAATGGATGTTGAATTTTGTCCAAGGCTTTTTCTGTGTCTATTGAGATAATCATATGGTTTTATCTTTCAATTTGTTAATGTGGTATATTACATTGATTTGCAGATATTAAAGAATCCTTGTGTTCCTGGGATAAAGCCCACTTGGTCATGATGTATGATCTTTTTAATATGTTGTTGGATTCTGCTTGCTAGAATTTTGTTAAGGATTTTTGCATCTATATTCATCAGTGATATTGGCCACTAGTTTTCTTTTTTGTGGCATCTTTGTCAGGTTTTGGTATTAGGGTGATGGTGGCCTCATAGAATGAGTTTTGAAGTTTACCTTCTTCTGCAATTTTCCGGAAGAGTTTGAGTAAGATAGGTGTTAGCTCTTCTCTAAATTTTTGGTAGCATTCAGCTGTGAAGCCATCTGGTCCTGGGTTTTGTTTGCTGGAAGATTTTTGATTACAGTTTCGATTTCCATGCTTGTGATGGATCTGTTAAGATCTTCTATTTCTTCCTGGTTCAGTTTTGGAAAGTTATATTTTTCTAAGAATTTGTCCATTTCTTCCAAGTTGTCCATTTTATTGGCATATAGCTGCTGGTAGTAGTCTCTTATGATCCTTTGTATTTCAGTGTTGTCTGTTGTGATCTCTCCATTTTCATTTCTAATTTTGTTGATTTGATTCTTCTCCCTTTGTTTCTTGATGAGTCTGGCCAAGGGTTTGTTAATTTTTTTACATTCTCAAAGAACAAACTTTTGGTTTTATTGATTTTTGCTATGGTCTCTTTTGTTTCTTTTGCATTTATTTCTGCCCTAATTTTTAAGATTTTTTTCCTTCTACTAAACTTGGGGTTCTTCATTTCTTCCCTCTCAAGTTGCTTTAGGTGTAGTGTCGGGTTATTTATTTGACTTTTTTCTTGTTTCTTGAGATAAGCCTGTATTGCTATGAACCTTCCCCTTAGCACTGCTTTTACAGTGTCCTATAGGTTTTGGGTTGTTGTGTTTTCATTTTCATTCATTTCTATGCATATTTTGATTTTTTTTATTTCTTCTATGATTTGTTGGTTATTTAGAAGCCTGTTTTTTAGCCTCCAGATGTTGGAATTTTTAATAGTTTTTTTTTCATGTAATTGACATCTAATCTTACTTGCATTGTGGTCAGAAAAGATGACTGTAATGATTTCAGTTTTTTTGAGCTTACCATGGCTAGACTTATGGCCCAGGATGTGATCTATTCTAAAGAAGGTTCCATGTGAACTTGAGAAAAAGTTGAAATTGATTGTTTTGTGGTGAAATGTCCTATAGATATCAATTAGGTCTAGTTGGTCCATTGTGTCATTTAAAATTTGTGTTTCATTGTTAATTTTCTGTTTATTTGATCTATCCATAGATCTGAATGGGGGTATTAAAGTCTCCAACTAATACTGTGTTAGTGTTAATTTCCCCTTTCATATTTGTTAGCATTTGCCTTACATATTGTGGTGCTCCTATGTTGGGTGCATATATAACTGTTATATCTTCTTCTTGGATTGATCCTTTGATCATTATGTAGTGTCCTTCTTTGTCTCTTTTCACAGCCTTTATTTTAAAGTCTATTTTATCTTATATGAGTATTGCGGCTCCTGCTTTCTTTTGGTCTCTGTTTGCATGAAATATTTTTCCAGCCCTTCACTTTCAGTCTGTATGTGTCCCTTGTTGTGAGGTGAGTCTCTTGTAGACAGCATTTATAGGGGTCTTGTTTTTGTATCCATTCGGCCAGTCTTTGTCTTTTGGTTGGGGCATTCAACCCATTTACATTTAAGGTAATTATTGATAAGTATGGTCCTGTTGCTGTTTACTTTATTGTTTGGGGTTTGAGTTTATACATCCTTTCTGTGCTTCCTGTAAAGAGAAGATCCTTTAGCATTTGTTGAAGAGCTGGTTTGGTGGTGCTGAATTCTCTCAACTTTTTCTTGTCTGTAAAGCTTTTGAATTCTCCTTCATATCTGAATGAGATCCTTGCTGGATACAGTAATCTTTGCTGTAGGTTATTCTCTTTCATTACTTTAAGTATGTCCTGCCATCCCCTTCTGGCCTGAAGAGTTTCTATTGAAAGATCAGCTGTTATCCTTATGGGAATCTCCTTGTGTGTTATTTGTTGTTTTTCCCTTGCTGCTATTAATATTTGTATTTTGTGTTTGATCTTTGTTAATTTGATTAATATGTGTCTTGGGGTGTTTTGCCTTGGGTTTATCCTGTTTGGGACTCTCTGGGTTTCTTGGACTTGGGTGACTATTTCCTTCCCCATTTTAGGGAAGTTTTCAACTATTATCTCCTCAAGTATTTTCTCATGGCCTTTCTTTTTGTCTTCTTCTTCTGGCACTCACATGATTTGAATGTTCGGGCATTTCACATTGTCCCAGAGGTCCCTGAGGTTGTCCTCATTTCTTTTGATTTTTTTTTCCTCTCTGCTTCATTTATTTCCACCATTCTGTCTTCTACCTCACTTATCCTGTCTTCTGCCTCTGTTATTCTACTGTTGGTTCCCTCCAGAGTGTTTTTGATCTCATTTATTGCATTATTCATTATTAATTGACTCTTTTTTATTTCTTCTAGGTCCTTGTTAAACATTCCTTGCATCTTCTCAATCCTTGTCTCCAGCTATTTATCTGTAACTCCATTTTGTTTTCAAGATTTTGGATCATTTTTAGTATCATTACTAAAGTAGGAAGGAGATAGAGGTGAGAAAGAGGAGAAAAAAAGGGGAATCAAGAGGAGAGAGACAGATCTAGGCAGTACTCTGTTCCCTAAGTGTTCTCTGCAGCCCAGAACACCCACAGAGATTCACAGAATTGGAAAGAGAAGAGAAGGGAGAGGGAGGAAATAGAGGGGACCTGGGGGAGAAAAAGGAGAGTCAAAAGGGGGAGAGAGTAATCAAGCCAGTAATCACACTCCTGAGTAAAAATGGGTACTGAAGATTGGATTCTTAAATGTACAAAATTGATATCAAATACTAAAAAACAAAGATTAAAAATCTAGAGTAGAGGTTAGACTCTTAAAAATACAATATTAAAAAAAAAAAAAACAAAAAGTATAAGAAATATATATGAAGTTTGCTTTAAAAATAGGGTCCTTTTTTTTTTGCAAGGTAATAGTGGGTTATGGGTTATAAAAATGAAAATTAAAGGAGTAATAGAGGACCTTAAAAAAAGAAGAGAAAAAAAAATTTTTTAATTAAAATTAAAAAAAAAATAGTGAGAATATATCTAAGACTTTCTCTAGAACTGTTGCAGGCAATGTGAGTTCAGTTCAGTTTGAGATAGTTCCTTGATCCAGCTTATACTTCTCAATATCTATAGCACCCTTCCAGTGTAGTCGGTGTTAACTTGAGGGATTTTAATCTGTTGCACCTGTCACTTCTAAAGCGGTTCCCTTTGTTTATTTGGCTTCTGTTTGCAGGTCTCTTCAGTGTCTAATTTCCGCCCTGACACAAGTGGGCAGAGGTGGTCTCTTGTTTAGGTTCGCTTGTTCAGTCGTGCTGTGGGGAGGGAGGAACACTGCAAACAAATATCACTGGCATGTGTGGGGAGTGCTCACAGTGTTTCAGCCACACTGGGTTTGCCCCCGCTCACGGCGTGTGTGCTTTCCCCAGTCTACACTGCTCAGGCTTCAGGTTGCTCTACAGGGAGCGGGCCCTGAGTTGCGTGCACTTCCCAGGTCTAAGCTGCTCAGGTTCAGGTTCTCGGGTACTCCACAAAGGCGCAGACTCGGTTGGGCCTGCGTTTTGTGCCTTCCCAGGTCCGAGCAGCTCAGGCAACCAGGTGCTTGACGAGCGCACTCTCTTCAGGTGCAGTGTGACTTCTCCCCTCCCCGGTCCCAGCCTCAGTTTCCAGGCGCGCCTGGTCTGGTGTGCCTTGTGTCTCTTCTGGGGAGCTGATCTCTGGCTGCGACCCTCCCAGCGGATGTCAACCATCCAGAATCTCAGGAAGTCTTTGGTTAGAAACTGGAAGCCTGTTTGCAGTTTGGTAGGGGATGCCCTCTCTGGGGCTGAGTTTGCCCCTTTCTGGCTCTGGCTGGCGCCCGCCTCCCCCTGCCTCCAGTGGGGGATGGGCAGGTCTGCAGCCGGCTAGCTCTTCTCTGGTATTTTCAGGTATGACCTAAATCAAATCCCTTATGACTATACAGTGGAAGTGAGAAATAGATTTAAGGGACTAGATCTAATAGACAGAGTGCCTGATGAACTATGGACAGAGGTTCGTGACATTGTACAGGAGACAGGGATCAAGACCATCCCCATGGAAAAGAAATGCAAAAAGGAAAAATGGTTGTCTGAGGAGATCTTACAAATAGCTGTGAAAAGAAGAGAAGCTAAAAGCAAAGGAGAAAAGGAATGATATACCCATTTGAATGCAGAGTTCCAAAGAATAGCAGAGATAAGAAAGCCATCCTCAGCGATCAATGCAATGAAACAGAGGAAAAAACAGAATGGGAAAGACTAGAGATCTCTTCAAGAAAATTAGAGATACCAAGGGAACATTTCATGCAAAGATGGGTTTGATAAAGGACAGAAATGGTATGAACCTAACAGAAGCAGAAGATATTAAGAAGAGGTGGCAAGAATACACAGAAGAACTGTACAAAAAAGATCTTCATGACCCAGATAATCACGATGGTGTGATCACTCACCTAGAGCCAGACATCCTGGAATGTGAAGTCAGGTGGGCCTTAGAAAACATCACTACAAACAAAGCTAGTGGATGTGATGGAATTCCAGTTGAGCTATTTCAAATCCTAAAAGATGATTCTGTGAAAGTGCTGCACTCAATATGCCAGCAAATTTGGAAAACTCAGCAGTGGCCACAGGACTGGAAAAAGTCAGTTTTCATTCCAATCCCAAAGAAAGGCAATGCCAAAGAATGCTCAAACTACCACACAATTGCACTCATCTCACACACTAGTAAAGTAATGCTCAAAATTCTCCAAGCCAGGTGTCAGCAGTACGTGAACCATGAACTTCCAGATGTTCAAACTGGTTTAGAAAAGGCAGAGGAACCAGAGATCAAATTGCCAACATCTGTTGGATCATCAAAAAGCAAGAGAGTTCCAAAAAAACATCTATTTCTGCTTTATTGACTATGCCAAAGCCTTTGACTATGTGGATCACAATAAACTGTGGAAAATTCTGAAAGAGATGGGAATACCAGACCACCTGGCCTGCCTCTTGAGAAACCTGTATGCAGGTCAGGAAGCAACAGTTAGAACTGGACATGGAACAACAGACTGGTTCCAAATAGGAAAAGGAGTAGGTCAAGGCTGTATATTGTCACCCTGCTTATTTAACTTATATGCAGAGTACATCATGAGAAATGCTGGGCTGGAAGAAGCACAAGTTGGAATCAAGATAGCTGGGAGAAATATCAATAACCTCTGATATGCAGGTGACATCACCCTTATGGCAGAAAGTGAAGGTGAACTAAAAAGCCTCTTGATGAAAGTGAAAGAGGAGAGTGAAAAAGTTGGGTTAAAGCTCAACGTTCAGAAAACTAAGATCATGGCATTTGGTCCCATCACCACATGGGAAATAGATGGGGAAACTGGAAGCAGTGTCAGACTTTACTTTTCTGGGCTCCAAAATCACTGTAGATTGTGATTGCAGCCATGAAATTAAAAGACGCTTAGTCCTTGGAAGGAAAGTTATGACCAACATAGATAGCATATTAAAAAGCAGAGAGATTACTTTGCCAACAAAGGTCCGTCTTGTCAAAGCTATGGTTTTTCCAGTGGTCATGTATGGATGTGAGAGTTGGACTGTGAAGAAGGCTGAGTGCCAAAGAATTGATGCTTTTGAACTATGGTGTTGGAGAAGACTCTTGAGAGTCCCTTGGACTGCAAGGAGATCCAACCAGTCCATCCTAAAGCAGATCAGTCCTGGGTGTTCATTGGAAGGACTCATGCTGAAGCTGAAACTCCAATACTTTGGCCACCTCATGCGAAGAGTGGTGTCTCTTGTGGTGTCACTGTTCCTTTCTCCTGGGTCCTGGTACACACAAGGTATTTGTGTGTGTGTGTCCCCCAAGAGTCGGTTTCCCTAGTCTTATATAAGTTCTGTAATCAAATCCCTCTGGCCTTCAAAGTTAAATTCCCTGGGGATTCTCAGTCCTTTTCCTGGATCCCCAAGTTGGGAAATCTGTTGTGGGCCCTAGAACTTTTGCAACAGCGCAAGAACTTCTTTGGTATAATTGTTCTCCAGTTTGTGCATAGTCTGAACAACTGTTCTTTTGCCACCTAACACTTTCTTCTCATTTCTCTTCTACATTTCTTTATAGCGCCTGATAATTTCTGCCACCCACTCATGCTATTAGGGCTTCCCCGGTGTCTCAGATGGTAAAGAATCTGCCTGCAATGCTGGAGACGTGGTTCAATCCCTGGGTAGAGAAGATCCCCTGCAGAAGGGAATGGCAACCCATTCCAGTATTCTTGGCTGGAGAATCCTATCAGCTATAGTCCATGGGGTCACAAAGAGTCGGACATGGCTGAGTGACTAACCACCACCACCAGTTATATTATTTCTTCTAACAGAAAAAAAATAACCATTCTTTATTCCTAGTGTAATTTTTCCAACTATTTCTGACTTTGTCTCCTCAGAGGTTGTTACCTATCATCTTCACCTTTCTTTTCTGTATCTTTAAGCTCTTCCACTCTATTGGCTTTCACCTTCAATGTGTAAGCATATTATTGTATCTTAAATATAATCTTTGTTTCCTCAGTCTACATTTGCTTGTGAGTAATGTAGGAGAGGAAAAAATAATTTTCCCTCTAACCTTCTGAGTTCTTGGTTTAGACTCTTATAATAAAACACAGTTTAACAAAAGAAAACAAACAAGTTTATTAACATGTGTATGTTATTTATACATGTGCATGCATATACATGAGAGGAATCCTAAAAAAACTAAATAACTCCCCCAGATGGTTCAAGGCACCACTTAAATACCATCTTCAGCTAAAGACAAGTGAAGATGTGAGATGGGGAAAGGCCAGTTATGGCAGATTACCAGGAAAAGATAGATAAACAAGGGTTAGGTTTGCCATGAAAATTTAAGTGGGCTCCTTCTCCATGAATACGATTCTCCTGGGATTTAGTCATCTTTCTCTTCCCAGTAAAGAATCTGCTTGCAGTGCAGGAGACCCCAGTTCGATTCCTGGGTTGGGAAGATCCACTGGAGAAGAGATAGGCTACCCACTCCAGTATTCTTGGGCTTCCCTTGTGGCTCAGCTGGTAAAGAATCTGCCTGCAATGTGGGAGACCTAGGTTCGATCCCTGGGTTGGGAAGATCCCCTGGAGAAGAGAAAGGCTACCCACTCCAGTATTCTGGCCTAGAGAAATCCATGGACTAGTCCATGGGATCACAAAGAGTCGGGCACGACTGAGAGACTTTCACTTTCACTTTCACTCTCTTCCCAGTACAGAGAGATTGATGTTTACAAATGGAGATTTCCTTTGTAAATGCAAATTTCTCTTCGGTAGTTTTCAGAGCTTTTCCTGTCTCTGCCATGTTTCAAAATAATCGACTCAAATAATCCTTATGCCAAAGAGGCATATTTTGGGGTAGCATATTCTGTAGTAATGTTTCCATATTTGGATGTTACTTCAAATTTTACTTCTTCATACCTTCAGCTGTATTATAGTTGGACCTCGCTAGGACCTCCCCCACTGTTAAAAAGCAAAATTCAATTGAGTAAATTTGAAAAATTCAATGATTCACGAATTTTTTCCCCAATAGTCATGTATTGATTTTTCTGGTAGTCATGTACGGATGTGAGAGCTGGACCATAAAGAAGGCTGAGTGCCAAAGAACTGATGCTTTTGAATTGTGGTGCTGGAGAAGACTCTTGAGAGTCCCTTGGACAGCAAAGAGATCAAACCAGTCAATTCCTAAAGGAAATCAACCCTGAATATTCATTGGAAGGACTGATACTGAAGCTGAAGCTCCAATACTTTGGCCACCTGATGTGAAGAGCCAACTCATTGGAAAAGACCCTGATGCTGGGAAAGATTGAGGGCAGGAGGAGAAGGGGGCAACAGAGGATGAGATGGTTGGATGGCATCACCGACTCAGTGGACATGAGTTTGAGCAAGCTCTGGGAAATGGTGAAGGACAGGGGAGCCTGGTGTGCTATAGTCCATGGGGTTGCCAAGAGTTGGACATGACTGAACAACAATATGCCTTCAGCCATATTATAGTTGGACTTCCCTAGGACCTCCCTCAACATTCAACTGAGTAAATTTGAAGATCTAATTGGCTTTATTCAGCAATTCATGATTTGGGTAGCATCCCAGCTAGTGAACAGTCAGGCACTCCAAGGAACTGGACAAAATGCAAGGTTTTATAGGCAGAAGAGTGGGGCGAGGAAGTTATTAGCAAAAGAAAATAATTCTTTCAGGTCAGGTCATCTTCTTTTGTAGGGGAAGGTAATGGGAGGAGTTTTATTATGCAGGTACCTCTAGTGCTGATCAGGAAATTTCAGATTGCTTAAAAGTCACCTTACTGGGAGAAGTTGGGACTACTTATTAAACCTTGGTCCACTGTCACAGACGCAGATGACTCCACTTGCTGATTGCTACTTCTTTTTTAACATTCAGTTCTCCATAAACTCTCGCCCAAGTTTAACTTATAAATCCTGGGTATTCTTCTTGTCACCTCATGAACTGTTTTCTTTTATAATCTTCTTTTAGTTCAACTTCCCTTGAAGTCATTTAAGGTCTTTTCCTTACTCAATAACCTTCATTCATGCATGCCTAGGTTCCTATTCTTCCCAAAGCTAACAATTCCTTGAATTCAAAGTTGACTCTCAACGTGATTCTGAATTCCTTAAAATCCCCACTGCATCAACACCATCTATCTGCCAAAGTATATGAAGTATTGCTCCAACTCTCAGTCACATTTTATTATCTGGTATCTGAGACAGCAATGCTTGTGTTTATTTTGTCTTCTGTGTTCTTCTTTGAAAATAGTTTTTTTTTTCATATTCTGCTGTCAATTCCCATGTTCAAGGGATTCACTTATTACTCCAAGAGGCAAGGGACCACTCCTGCCAGCTTGACATTGTATGATCCTCCTTGAAAAACTTCATTTCCATGAAAAACTCATGAAGATAGATACCTAGGAGATAGCCCTGAAGTTTAGTAACAAATCCCTGTAACCTATGTTTTCATTTTGATGATGGCCAGTCTGTTCCAGGAAATGTATTTTATAATCTTTCTTTCTTTTATCTTACTATCATTTACTATTCATCTCTTGGCAATCTGTTTCCTGTCTTCACTATTCGACTGTAACTGTTCTCTTTATAATTACCAGAAATCTCCTTATATTCAAAGACAGAGGAAATATTTCAAATTCTAGATTCTTCTGTGGCATTTGATGCTGTTGAGGATACCTTCTTCAGAACATTCCCTCTTTGTGTGTTCAGTTCAGTTCAGTTCAGTCGTTCAGTCGTGTCCAACTCTTTGCGACCCCATGAACCACAGCACACCAGGCCTCCCTGTCCATCACCAACTCCCGGAGTTCACCCAAACCCATGTCCATTGAGTCGATGATGCCATCCAGCTATCTCATCCTCCGTCATCCCCTTCTCCTCCTGCCCTCAATCTTTCCCAGCATCAGGGTCTTTTCCAATGAGTCAGCTCTTCGCATCAGGTGGCCAAAGTATTGGAGTTTCAGCTTCAGCATCAGTCCTTCCAATGAACACCCAGTACTGATCTCCTTTAGGATGGACTGGTTGGATCTCCTTGCAGTCCAAGGGACTCTGAAGAGTCTTCTCCAACACCACAGTTCAAAAGCATCAATTCTTTGGCACTCAGCCTTCTTTATAGTCTAACTCTCACATCCATACATGAAGTCTAAATCTCACATCCATACATGACCACTGGAAAAGAACCACAGCCTTGACTAGATGGACCTTTGTTGACAAAGTAATGTCTCTGCTTTTCAATATGCTGTCTAGGTTGGTCATAACTTTCCTTCCAAGGAGTAAGTGTCTTTAAATTTCACTGCTGCAATCACCATCTACAGTGATTTTGGAGCCCAGAAAAATAAAGTCAGCCACTATTTTCACTGTTTCCCCATCTATCTGCCATGAAGTGATGGGACTGGATGCCATGATCTTAGCTTTCTGAATGTTGAGCTTTAAGCCAACTTTTTCACTCTCCTCTTTCACTTTCATCAAGAGACTCTTTAGTTCTTCTTCACTTTCTGCCATAAGGGTGGTGTCATCTGCATATCTGAGGTTATTGATATTTCTCCCGGCAATCTTAATTCCAGCTTGTGCTTCTTCCAGCCCAGCATTTCTCATGATGTACTCTGCATATGAGTTAAATAAGCAGGGTGACAATATACAGCCTTGACCTACTCCTTTTCCTACTTGGAACCAGTCTGTTCCATGTCCAGTTCTAACTGTTGCTTCCTGACCTGCATACAGGTTTCTCAAGAGGCAGGTCAGGTGGTCTGGTATGCCCATCTCTTTCAGGATTTTCCACAGTTTGTTGTGATCCACACAGTCAAAGGCTTTGGCATAGTCAATAAAGCAGAAATAGATGTTTTTCTGGAACTCCCTTGCTTTTTCGATGATCCAGCGGATGTTGGCAATTTGGTCTCTGGTTCCTCTGCCTTTTCTAAAACCAGCTTGTGTGTATTATGATGTAATATTTTGTTCACAGTGGACTATTACCATGCTCCTGATACTCATTTTGTAAATTTTGCTGAATGATCTTACCAAAAGATGTCAAAAGGAGTTTTTCAGACCAGGCTCACACATGCACAGACAATGATGACTATGTAATAACTGTTGTCTGGCCAACACTAATTGTAAGATAGTATCAATTGTAAGATACATAGCACTATTGAAGATGTTAAAATCTGAAAGAAATGGACATCTAAGAACCATGGGCATAGGGTATTATTATCTGATTGCTTGAAGAGAATTGATCTGTGTTGCTTGAATTCAAGGCTTTAAGAAATAATGTAAACATCATTATACATTCTCTAAATTTACTTGCCTTATCTGATGTAAAATAACCACACCAAGTTATTTTATGTCTTTTATGAGGCCAGAATAAGATAATGCATGTAAAATATGTACTGTAGCTAAAGTACCAAAATCAGTAAGCACTCAATAAATGATAACTAGTAGTCATAGTAACACATATTTTCAATAAAAACTTGAACTATAACTTTTATTGAATTCAATGTTCTTAAAATGCTAAGACTCCATATGTTTATTGAAAGAATTTTTTTCTCCCTTAGTAACCATAATGAATAATAATCAATTTTACAGGTTTTTTTTGAGACACAAATGAGACAATGCATGCAAAATATGTGTTTATTGGTTGAAGTAGTATCTGATATTTTCAGCAGAACACAAATTATAACTTATTTTTGTTGTTTCTAAAATTCTAGAGATGATATACATTTTTCAAAGTTAATTTCAGAAATATTAAGTGATTCTAGTTAATAATTCCTTCTTTTTATGTTTCTTGTCTGAATTAAATAATATATGAAAGCATATAATAATTGTAAAACATTTAATTCAGTGTGTGACAAATAAAAAGAACTCAGTAAACAGTAATTATTATTACAATTGTTGTTATTTATTACTGATATTATCTATGGTAGTTCATTTTCATTTTTTCTCCTTGGTCAAGTCAAAGATTTAAAAATATCAAAGACTGCTCCATTATACTTGCTAAGCTAGTTTTCTGAAGTTAACTTCACCACATAGTATATACCTTTCATAATTTTTATGACAATGAGTGAGATAATGCATGTAAAATATTTAGTTGCTATTATTGATAGTTTGTGTTTACTTGATATCACTTGAATTTCTACTAATTGACTAATTTAAAATACTGAGAAACACTTTATACACTGGCTGAATTTAGCTCTCCAGGGTTTAAATAACTTCATCCACTAATATAGAATAGCAGTTCTCAAACTCTTTGGTGTCAGGGCCTATTTATACTTTTCAAAAAAAAAGAAGACCTCAAAGAGCTTTTGTTTATGTGGATTATAGCTATTGATATTTACTATATTAGAAATTAAAACTGAGAAATGTTTAAAATATCTATGAATCATTTTAAATTACAGCAATGGATCCATTTAATGTTAACATAACATTTTTTTAATAAAAATTAACTATTTTTCCAAAAATAATTGAGAGAAGACAGGCACTGTTTAACAGTTTTAAAATATCTTCAATATTTAGTTTTATGGAAAGATAGTTGGATTCTCATAGATGTATCTGTTTTCAACCTGTTGTACCTATTTGGTATGAAGTTTATAAGGAATATGCAGTTTTAAAGCTGAATAGTTGGAAAAGGGAAATCTAGCAAACTCTCTAAAAGAATCTGAGGCCCCTCTGGATCCTTGAACCACACTTTGAGACCTGCTGACATATACTTTTATTATTTTTAAGTATTGAATAAGATAATATATATAATAGATATTATTATTAATGCTGACTTAGTTGCTATTAGTATTATTTATATAATTTCCAGATACTGTCAAAAGTAACTGACTTTCTTGTTTTGTTGACTGCATTCACAGTTTCTATAAAAACAAAAACAAAACAAATGACAATATAGATTTGGTAAAATGGTTAAGCTACTTCACTAAATAATATCTCTATTATAGGAGTTTTAATGAAATTGAGATAATATATTTTATATCTTTAATGTCAGTAATACACATGGCTTAATGCCTGGCACATAAGATAGACTCAATAAAAGGCAGCTTTAGAATCACTCTTTGTTCAATGTACAAAAGATTATGCAAATAGATGACAGGGATAAAATTGACCTCATACACCCAATAACATCATTAGCTTATCTGGAATCACTCTGCTATCCTCTTTTGTCTCTAGACAAGGCCTACTTTTAGGCCCAAGATTCCCTTAGGAAAGTGAATAAATCTTTTAATAGAAACAAGCTAATACCAATTCACAGCTGGGCTCTGAGTATTGCTGACTTCCACTGATATTATGGTCAGTGTGTGAGGCCTTCCCTAGAAATTTCAGATATCTAGGAATACCTAAAATGTTGTGCAGCATTTCCTTGGGGAAATGACTCTCCACTTGTATCCTGAGTGTAGATATGTCTAACCTTGTCAGAATTCTTTCAGAATGAATGCAAACTCCCCAGATTAACTTTCTAGCCTCAGAGTCTGGTTCCCACATTGTTGGATGGCAGGGGAGGGGAACAGTTTGGAAGGGGAGCCATTCCACTTTACCCCTCCTCTGGTCTTGCTATAGGATCATGAAAAAGTATAACACAGTTTTCTACCAACATTTTGTCAGAAAATGGTCTTCTTCTCTACATTTATACCAAAATGGTAAGTGTTTTCACTCAGGACCCCAAGACTTTTGCTCTAGAAATAATCAGTTCCAAAGTTAGCAATGATAGTAAATCTTACGGACTTTTATCATCTGAGGTCTAACAGCCATTTCTTTCTATGTTTCAGAAAGAACTTCTATTTTATTTTAATTGCTTCCATTTTTAATATATTAAGCTTTTGGTAGAAAGACTTTAAAAGATTATAAAATTAGAGAAAATTACATTATAAGAACCATGTATTCATTATCCAGCTCCAAGATTTATCAATTTATGGACTGTCTTGCATCATCTGTACTTCCGTCCACTTCTCCATCCCATATTATTTCAAAACAAACCTCAGAATCATAATATTTTATACATAAACACTTCAGTGTACATATATCTAAAAATATAAATTTTTCCCCACATAGCCACAATATCAACATCACATTTAAAAACTAATGAACGATAACTATTTACTATCATCAAAGACCAGTTATTGTTCAAAATAACACATTTCCACCTGTGTCATGAATATTTTTAAAAATGTGTTTGCTTGTATCACAATTCCAAGAAGGTCCACATATTAACATTGCTTGATTGGTATTTTAAGACTCTCTTAATATTAGGTTCTCCAATTTTTTCTGTTGTAAATGATTTGCTTTTAAGAAATTTGTCCCTCTTTTCTTAATCTCATATTAGCTTCCTTAACTCCAGAAAACTTCCTATAACCTTACCCTCACTAAAACATTTCATGAAGGATAAGCCAGTACTGGCTTCTTTCAGGCAAGCTTGATCTATGCTCTTTCTACATATTCCCTCATATTTATGGCTTTTGGAATAAAGATTCTAACAATAAAAGATGGCAGCATTCTTACCTATCATTTTATAACTCTTAAGAATGTAACCTGTGTGGTTCATCAAATTTGGTGACTATTACCTTCTGATACTTGCCACTCTTCCCATCTAGAGCTCAAAGGTTGCTTCATCAGTTCCTATACTGTATTACCTGAGGACACTTTCTGTTTGCAGTGTCTCCTAGTTTTCACAGCCATTCTTGCCTTCTTAAATGGTATGCCTAGGTTTAGAATTGCAAGTATGTACCAATACTCTAAGAAATCTTATCACATCTATTGATGCTTCCCACACCATCACTTGGCCTCTTTCTCTAGAAAAAAACCCAGTCATGTAAGAAATTCAGGGTCTGAATTAGAAGGCTTAAAGATAACTTTTCAAATACTCTTCCTCATATCTTCCCAGAAATTAAATACCAGTCAACATCATCAGCAAGCTCTTAGCAAAGAAAAATATTTTCCCCTCTTTATCATCAAACATTCTGTACCTGACAAAGCATGTTAAGGCAATCTATAGGGATTTTCAGATTTGTCATGTTTCCCTGTGTGTTCCCTAAAGCCAGCAATGATCTTTGAGAGTGTGCTTCTATCCTCTCTCACAGTTCATAGTACAAATAGCCACCAGCCCAGGAATCCTCATAATGATCTCTGATAGAACCCTAGAAGTGCAACCTGAATTGTCCCAGGCTTCAAGTTCTTGTGGACACAAGAAAAAATAAATTAACAGTAAAATTTGAATTTCACTTTTGCAAGTTATCCCTGCTTGTTGATGATAGACCTCTTCAAGATCTACCATAATGATTTACCATAATGATTTCCAAAACTTTCTAGGTACATCACTTATGCTCAGGCACAAGATTCTGCTCCCATCTTCTTATTGATATTTTCTGCCTGTGAGCTTCTTTATTAGCGGAAATGCTTACCTAGATGAACACCTCTCAGTATTCTTAAAAAACAAATGAGTTCAAAACTCCACACGTAAATGGGAGGACTATATCTCTCCCAGAGTCTCAGGAAAATTCTTATTAAAAAGACAATTCCTTCAGTTTCTGCATAGAGACTATGTCTGCATTGTGGTCAGATCTAATTCCTGTTAGGGGGCCCACTATCTTCTTCATCTCCAAAAAACTCCAGAGCTCCCAGGCTCTGTCTCCAAAGGACTCACACCCAGAAGTTCCTCTTTTTGACCACTTTCCTCAGGAAGGGATGTCCTTAGCTAAAAACTCATCTCAAACTCAGCCTTGTCAACGACGACATGCTATTATTCCTAGGTGGTATACACATCATTTTTATTGCATTTGGAATGCTAAAAATGAACAATTGAATTTATTGATGTCATTGAATACAGACATAAATTTATTCATTCAACAAATATTTAGTGAATGCCTTCTATGATCTGGAACATTTCTAGGAATTGGAGCTAAAACAAAAAAGACACAATTCACTGTTATGTACAACCATACTTATAATTATCTCAGTAATGGTAATTCCAAGTCTTTCACAGAAAATTGGTGAGAAGTCATTCCTAACTTGAAAAAAGCTGTCATTTTCTGATATTATACTGTTACTCTTTCATGTGACTATCACTTTATACTGTGAATAGCTTTCAACAAATATCAGATCAAATTTTCTCCAGTGATATGCAATTGAATGTATCCCACTATACAGATCTGTTCAATGCTTCCATACGCTATAACAACGTCCCACCTTCTTTTTTTGTTTCTGTAGGTGTGTCAGTTCCTATCCCAGTGATTGGACTGAGGGATGAAGACAAGGTGTTCGTCAACAACACCACCTGCGTGCTGAATGACCCGAATTTCGTTCTTATTGGGTCCTTTGTAGCTTTCTTCATACCGCTGACAATCATGGTGATTACCTACTGTCTGACGATTCACGTCCTTCGCCGACAAGCTCTGATGTTACTGCACGGCCACACTGAGGAACCGCCTGGAATAAACCTAAATTTCTTGAAATGCTGCAAGACGAACACCGATGAAGAGAACTCTGCAAACCCGAACCAAGATTTGAACCCACGCCGAAGGAAGAAGAAAGAAAGACGGCCTAGGGGCACCATGCAAGCTATCAACAATGAACGGAAAGCCTCGAAGGTCCTTGGCATTGTTTTCTTTGTGTTTCTGATCATGTGGTGCCCATTTTTTATTACTAATATTTTGTCAGTTCTTTGTGGGAAGGCTTGTAATCAAAAGCTCATGGAAAAGCTTCTGAATGTGTTTGTTTGGATTGGCTATGTTTGTTCAGGAATTAATCCTCTGGTGTACACTCTTTTCAACAAAGTTTACCGAAGGGCTTTCTCCAACTATTTGCGCTGCCATTATAAGGCAGATAAAAAACCTCCAATCAGACAAATCCCGAGAGTTGCTGCCACTGCTTTGTCTGGGAGGGAGCTTAATGTTAACATTTACCGGCACACTAATGAACCAGTAATTAAGAAAGCTGATGACAAGGAGCCTGGTATAGAGATGCAAGTTGAGAATTTGGAGCTACCAGTTAATCCCTCCAATGTGATTAGTGAAAGGATTAGTAGTGTGTAAGAAAGGGCAGCACAGTCTTTTCCTATGGTAAACTAAAAATGTAGGAAATTGTTCTTTAATTCTGTTGGTCATAACTAATGTAAATATTGCTGTATGAAAAGTGTGTTTTATATTAGCTTTGCAATCCTGTACTTTACAATCATGCTTACAATAGTGAGATTTAGGGTTCTATATTTACTGTTTATAACAGATTGAGAATAACTTATTTTGATTGATGCAAAAATGTTGATTTTCCCCCCTTCCAGGCTTCCTTCCCTCCCTCTTTTTCTTTTTCTCTCTCCTCTCTCTCTTTTTCTTTTGCATATAAGGAAACATTGATGTTCCTCTCAGGTGGCATTTGCAGGAGACCAGAATGATACACATGACAGCGGTTTTCAACCACATCAAAATTGAACAAATTCGGTGGACTCTTTTTTCCGGGTTAACAGTAAATATGCACTTTAAATTCTTGCTCTGCTCATCTACACACATAAATACAGTAAAATAGGTTCTGCCTTCTGAAACTCTATCACAACTATTAGTGAGTCAAAGGCAGAACTTACTTCTTGTCACACACAGGGGAAATTTTGACATTGTCAGAATGTTGTGTTGATATTTTACTGCAATGTCTATCCCCAAACATAGTGGCATTTTAATATAGCAGCTAGTTAACCGGAACTACAGAAGTGGAAGGATGACAAGAGATATATACACCAACAATAGCTTTTCACTTCTTATGTTCAAATTCTGATTATAATGACAAGCAAACTGGAATTAGTGTTTTCATTCTGGTCCTTAGTAAATACCTAATTCCATGATTAAACTGGGAAACAAAATCCCAGAGTTATTTCCCAATCCAGGATTCAACATCAATTGGGTTTTGATCTCAGGATCCTGGAAATTCATGTGCTACACACAAAATGAAATTAGCATTTTTGAGCCTTATTAAAATAGTATATTAATTATGGTACCTCTATCTATAGGACCTAATTTAGCAGTCCATTTTTGAGTAAAACTTGCGTTGGAAGCAGATGCCCAAGACTTTGGAAGTTTTACTTGATTAAGGACTACAGAACTGGGCCCTTAGAATGTGAAAAAAAGTAATTAAAGAAGCTTTTACTGAACTCTGGGAAAAAAAGAAATACAGCGTTTCCATTTGGATTTTAAACAAAATATCTCATTTTCAGATCCTTCCAAACTCTCTAGTGCAGGGAAAGGCTGCAGCTAATTTGTGAAAGTGGCAAGCTCTTCATTGTACTGCAATTATGTACCAGAAGTTTAAACCTTTGTTAAATATAGTGTTGTGTTACAATCAGTGTTGGCCACTGTTTCATTCGTGGGCCTGTTGCTCTATAAGAATTCAGTACCATTTTACTAGTTTGTTAACCATGAAAGGTTTTCAAACATTACTAAAGTCAGACCATTAAGTCTATGCTGTGTGCAGAGTATACAAGTGTTTCCAGTAACTATATTTCCATGTGTGTCCATTTCACACAATTGTGGATCTATTTCCAAAGATTTCATGATGCTATTTCTTATGTCTGACAGTTACTTACACACCTTAGAGTATCTTGAAATTGGTGAAGGCAGAATCCAAATTTCTAAAAGCCTCAGTGTGTGTCCTCAACACACAGCATAGATAAATCGAACAGTCTGCCACAAGGGCAGTGGGAGAGATGCTGTATTTGAGAAAACTCATACAGTCCCTAAGTGGTTTGCAACACTGCCAAATGCCAGTCAATTGCTTGAGCATGCCCAATTATAACATGAAAGTAAAGTCTACCTGCCTGTTAGCTCTGTCGAACTGCATGTTAAAAACAATTATATGAAGTTGAATGAGACCTAATTCTTACTGAAATGAAAATGTCTGAAGAAACATAGTATACATTGAGCATGAGTTCTGCACATACATAGTGTCCTGCATGTATGCTGTGTATGTTGCATAAATCCATCGATTTGTATTAATGTAAGGCAGAGTAGGTGTTATAAGAATGACTTAAATGCAAATTCTTTGGCAGTCTTTAAAAAGACCATGTGATCAGATCTGAAGTATTGTGAGTATAGAGAAAATTGGAAACATCTGATTTCTTTCCTGAACTATCAGGGCAAGCTCATAGCACATATTTTACAAAGAAAATATAAACCACTGATTTTCAAAAGCACTAGCAATAAGTTGAATGATAATAGCTTATAGCACATTTGTTAATAATTCTTATGTCATCAAGCAGTAGCACTTAATAGTACCCAACACAGTAATTATTCTAAAATCGTGTGCTATTCATAAGTTCTGTGCAGTTTGGTATGAAATAAGTATATTCATTTGGATATAAATCTTACAGTTCAATGTTAAATCTACAACTTTTATAAATGTTTTAAAGTCCATGTGATAAGTGTAAACATGGTGAATTTATTGTCAAACAGATCATTTTGATGTACTATTATATATGTATATCTGTTTAAGACACGTGCAATGGACTGCCTTATATTATTTCCTGTAAATCTTCCTTCATCAAGTGGTACTTTTTGTGAGTGGTTGCGAAGTGTTGTCTTATTCCTGATTCTTGTATGTTATCCATTCCAGGTTTTTGTGATATTTCCTATTAATTTATTAAATTTATTAAATGTTGCCTAATATGTCACGTGCCTTTTTCCCCCCTGCATCTTTTGAGGGAAAAATACACCACTTCATTTCTTGTAAAATTAAATTGTAACTGATTAAATAAATTCACAAAGACAAATACAACCAGAGAATATTACCCTTTTCTGTGTACTCAAAGACTATGACACTAGAGGAAAGACAAGAGGTGTAAATGACAAAAGCAATATTAATAACAACATCACTGATTCCTCATGAACAGAATAACTGGACTCTGAAATATTCCTACATTCCTTAACTTGAGTAGGGGCCTAGGGTGGCTCACATGCTCTCTTTGCTATAGGATTGCTCTCTTATCCCCATCAGACTCGAAGCTCTCCAAGAGCAGAGAGGACCATGTCTGTAATGTTGATAGTTTTATTTCCAGTGGATAGTAGTCACTCTATGTTCAATAGGTATACACTGAACATCAATATTTGTGGGCATTGTATTATCTGTTCCTGTTGCCAAAAGAAGCCTTGCAACTCCCCACTGTTCAGTCATGTAGTGTGACTTGATCACTTTAACTGACCTCTATCCCAAATGGCCTTGGATGACTATGTTATCATCAAGGTCACCATACTAAGCACCTCTGTTCCTCCATACCTGGAGCCATGTGTGACAAAATCCACTGGCCTTTTTTCCCACCATTTATACCTTTCTGATGCTGTGTGAGCTACTGGTATGAGTTCAGTTCCCTGAGAAGAAAGCAGGAGTACCTCATTCCTTTGCAACCATTACTAGGTTGATTCCTAGGAATGGGTCAAGAAATAAAGGCTGAAGTGCCACTTTGAAACCAATGGGGTCACTGCTGCCCGTGGCTTTAAATATCTTATACTGCTGAAGCTAGGAACTATTCTTGCCCAATAGTGAAGCAATGGAGAGAGGTTGAAGTTTATGATGGCACAGAACTGAAGTCATTATTACCAGTAAAAGGGAAGGAGGGTCAGAAGGAAGACTGGAGTGTCTTATCGCATAACACTGGAAGGTCTTTGTGGTCTGAAGAGAAAAACATACTTCTTGTCATCTATCAGCAGTAAGTTTCTGCTTACTGCAGAAACACAGTTCCCACACAGTTAATCAGTTCCCTCTTAGGTCAATGCAATCTCCATGGTTGGGGCCCGTTTCTCCTTGCATATTCCCCTAGACATATGTTAACATATCACCCAAAAAGCTGTATGTATTAGAAATAGGTAATGCCAACAAGAGTAGGTAAGAGCATAGTGGTCCTCAAAAATTACGTGACCTATACCACACTTATAAATAGTTCTAAGAGTTAGAATGGGTTCCCTAGGATATAAATTCTGGATGTAAATAAGTGTACAGGATGTGTATTAGGAAAGGATCTTGGGATCCATCTGCATGGGGGAATGGAAGAAAGGAGGAATGGGCAGAGGGAGAAACTGGGCTCTGATGTAGTCACAGTAAGGACTTATTCCCCATGCACCTTTGGAAGGAAAAATATGCAACTTCACCTCATTTTCTTTGAAGGTTAAATTGAATTTTGTAAAATAAGTTCACAAAGACAAACTCAACCAAGAAGTATCACCCTTCCTCACTAATTCTGCACGTAGGTAAAGACTATAACACTGAGGGAAAGACAATTGAAAGCTGTAAAAAACAAAAGCAATATCACACTTAGCTGACTCCCATGGGGAGCTTCATAGTTGTTCCAAGTTGAAGCAGGGGACCAATCCTTTATACTGCCACTGTCCCCAAGAGAGATATACAACCTATACCAAGTCACTTTCTTCATCAGAGGCAATTCCCAAAGACAGCTTATGCCTGAAAGTTGTCAAGTCTACAATTTCCCATCACCTGGGAAATAAACCCTTCAGCCCTGAAGGTGGAATCTTGTCAAGATAGCATAGCATCTATACCAAATAGTATATTTATTGAGTAGAAAAGATTCACCACCTAGTTCAACACCTATATAAATAAGTCAAGAGAACCTGGCTGGCTGTCACTTAAGCAAAAATCAAGGGAAATGGAGGTGAAAGGAAATATATGTTTTTATATATGATTTCTTTCCTTATTAAAGGTGTTCTCAATCAACAGCTTACTAGAATTCTTAGATTTATGAATCCATCTCAACACCTCAAGCTAAGCTGGCAGTAAAAAACAATCCCAAAGCCTCAATGGTTTAACAAAACAAACATTCATTTTGCATTCACACTCCATGTCCAATGAGGGTTGCCAGGAAATCTCTTCTCATCACGGTTACTCTGGGCAAAAATACTTGCTACCATGTAGCAGAGGGAAGGAAATTTAGTGAAGAAATTTATTTCTTACACTATATCTAACCCTACCTTTGACTTTCAAATTAATCCTGACTCTATCCATATCCTCACACATTACCTATAATATTATTTCTTTTCTTAATTTTATCTTTAAAAATTTCTATGTGTAATCCTGTCCTGCTCTAAACTTTATAGTTAATTCTAACACTAACTTTTGTTTCTAAATTACCTCTAACCATGATCCTGCCTTCTGCAAACTTTAATCTTATTCAAACCTCTAAACTCATCCTTATTATTAACTTCAATGCTTGTTCTGTTTTTAATCTTCCCTAAGGGGCTAATTGGAAGAAAAATTATGACCAACCTAGATAGCATATTAAAAAGCAGAGACATTATTTTGCCAACAAAGGTCCATCTAGTCAAGGCTATGGTTTTTCCAGTGGTCATGTATGGATGTGAGAGTTGGACTGTGAAGAAAGCTGAGCGCCAAAAAATTGATGTTTTTGAACTGTGGTGTTGGAGAAGACTCTTGAGAGTCCCTTGGACTGCAAGGAGATCCAACCAGTCCATCCTAAAGGAGATCAGTCCTGGTGTTCGTTGGAAGGACTGATGCTAAAGCTGAAACTCCAGTACTTTGGCCACCTCATGGGAAGAGTTGACTCATTGGAAAAGACCCTGATGCTGGGAGGGATTGGGGGCAGGAGGAGAAGGGGACAACAGAAGATGAGATGGCTGGATGGCATCACCGACTCAATGGACATGAGTTTGAGTAAACTCTGGGAGTTGGTGATGGACAGGGAGGCCTGGTGTGGCTGCAATTCATGGGGTCGCAAAGAGTCAGACACAACTGAGCGACTGAACTGAACTGAACTGAAGGGGCTAATTCCGAGCTTACTTCTAACCGAATATCTGGGCTCCCCAAAAGGATCAGATGGTAAAGAATCTGCCTGCAATGCAGGAGACCCAGGTTCGATCTCTGGGTTGAAATGGCAACCCACTCCTGTTTTCTTTTTTTTTTGTAAATTAATTTATTTTAACTGGAGGCTAATTACTTTACAATATTGTAGTCATTTTTGCCATATATTCACATGAATCAAACATGGGTGTACATGTAGTTCCCCATCCTGACCCCCTCCAACCTCCCTCCCCATCTCATCGCTCAGGGTCATCCCAGTGCATTGGCCCTGAGCACCCTGTCTCATGCATCGAACTTGGACTGGTGATCTATTTCACATATGGTAATATACATGTTTCAATGCTATTCTCTCAAATCATCCCACCCTCGCCTTCTCCCACAGAGTCCAAAAGTCTGGTTCTTTACATCTGTGTCTCTTTTGCTGTCTTGCATATAGGGTCATCGTTACCATCTTTCTAAATTCCATATATATGTGTTAATATACTATATTGGTGTTTTTCTTTCTGACTGACTTCGCTCTGTATCTGCTCTGTATATTAGGCTCCAGTTTCATCCACCTCATTAGAACTGATTCAAATGCATTCTTTTTAATAGCTGAGTAATATTACATTGTGTATTTGTGCCACAGCTTTCTTACCCATTTGTCTACAGATGGACATCTAGGATGCTTCCATGTCCTAGCTATTGTAAACAGTGCTGCAATGAGCATTGGAGTACACGTGTCTCATTCAATTCTGGTTTCCTCAGTGCATATGCACAGCAGTGGGATTTCTGGGTCAAATGGCAGTTCTATCTCCACTTTTTTAATGAATTTCCACACTGTTCTCCACAGTGGCTGTACTAGTTTGCATTCCCACCAACAGTGTAAGAGGGTTCCCTTTTCTCCACACCCTCTCCCAGCATTTATTGTTTGTAGACTTTTTGATGGCAGCCATTCTGACTGGTGTGAGATGGTACCTCATTGTGGTTTTGATTTGCATTTCTCTGATAATGAGTGATGTTGAGCATCTTTTCGTGTGTTTGCTAGCCATCTGTATGTCTTCTTTGGAGAAATGTCTGTTCAGTTCTTTGGCCCATTTTTTGATTGGGTCATTTATTTTTCTGGAATTGAGCTGCAGGAGCAGCTTATTTTTTTTTTTTTTTTGAGATTAATTCTTTGTCAGTTGCTTTGTTTGCTATTATTTCTCCCATTCTGAAGGCTGTCTTTTCACCTTGCTTATAGTTTCCTTCATTATGCAAAAGCTTTTAAGTTTAATTAGGTCCCATTTGTTAATTTTTTATTTTATTTGCATTATTATGGGAGGTGGATCATACAGGATCCTGCTGTGATTTATGTCAGAGAGTGTTTTGCCTATATTTTCCTCTAGGAGTTTTATAGTTTCTGGTCTTATGTTTAGATCTCTAATCCATTTTGAGTTTATTTTTGTGTATGGTGTTGGAAAGTGTTCTAGTTTCATTCTTTTACAAGTGATTGACCAGTTTTCCCAGCAGTACTTGCTAAAGAGATGATATTTGCTCCACTGTACATTCTTTATTCTTGCGTCCTTTGTCAAAGATAAGGTGTATGGATTTATCTCTGGGCTTTCTATTCTGTTCATTGATCTATATTTCTGTCTTTGTGCCAGTACCATACTGTCTTGATGACTGTAGCTTTGTAGTATAGCCTGAAGTCAGGCAGGTTGATTCGTCCAGTTCCATTCTTCTTTCTCAAGATTGTTTTGGCTGATCGAGGTGTTTTGTATTTCTATACAAATTGTGAAATTATTTGTTCTAGTTCTCTGAAAAATACCATTGGTAGCTTGATAGGAATTGCATTGAATCTGTAGATTGCTTTGGGTAGTATACTCATTTTCACTATATTGATTCTTCTGATCCATGAACATGATACATTTCTCCATCTATTTGTGTCATCTTGCATTCCTATACACTAACAATGAGAAAACAGAGAAATTAAGGAAACAATTCCATTCACCATTGCAACAAAAAGAATAAAATACTTAGGAATAAATCTACCTAAAGAAACAAAAGACCTATATATAGAAAACTATAAAACACTGATGAAAGAAATCAAAGATGACACAAATAGATGGTTTTTTAACGCCTATTTTCAACTCTCTTGGTTATATACTTATCAGTATATAGGAGAATATGTAAAGAACACTTACACTTCCTGTAAAATAAATAATTAAATTTAAACTTGAGCAAAATAACTCATATAGACATTTCTCCAAAGAGATATACAAATGGCCAGCAAGACTTGAAGACATGTTCAACATCATTAGACATTAGGACATGTCTTTTTTTTCTTTTTTTTGTATTTGAAAAACAAGTTTTATTAAGCAGTTTTTACATAATCAACTGCTCACAGTTTGCAGTTAAAACATTGTGCATATTGTATATATTCACTGCTACTCAATTACAAAATCTTCAGACAGCAGTGAAAAACATGTTCAAATAACTCATAAAAAAAGAGAACCATGACTCCTTAAAATACAAAATGTTGGGTGATGTCACTTCAGACAGAAAATGAGGCAGGGGTTTAAAAATACACATTTACTGTACTTTATTTATGTAGGTTTTTCCCCTTGTTTGCTTATAGCACTGTACAAGTTTCAGTGCCCAGAGACTAAAGTAATAATGTACTCTGAATCATTTCAACTTAAAATAGTTTGCATTTTTCACTTGATACATGCTATTTAAATATTTTAATATGTAAAACACTTGAAAGCAAACCACTCCACAACCACTAAGATAGTTAGAATCAGAAAGACAGATTGTTAGAGTCAAAAAGACCAACAATTGCTGGTGAGAATGTGAAGAGAATAAAACCCTCATCCATTGCGGGGAGAATATAAAGTAGTGCAGCTACTTTGGAATAGAGTTTGGCAGTTTCTTTTTCCCCTCACATTTAGTTATTTTATCTCATGTTTATATAAATGTATTACTTTTAATTGAAGGATAATTCCTTTACAGTATTGTGCTGGTTTCTGCCATACATCAACATGAATCAGCCATAGCTGTACATGTGTCCCCTTCCCCTTGAACCTCCTTCCCATGTCCCACCCCTCTAAGTTGTTAAAATTTAAACACAGCATTACCATATGAGGGAGCAATTCTACTACTAAGTGTATAGTCAAGAGAATAAAAAACAGACTTTAAAACAAAAGCTTGCTCATAAATGTTCATAGCATTATTATTCAAAATAAGCTAATAAACATATTATTAACATAACAAATATTATTCAAAATAAAGAGTGGAAAAATAAAACAAGTGTCCATGAATTAATGAATGGATAAACAAAATGTGATATATTCACACAATGGAATACTATTCATCCAGAAAAAGTGATGAAGTACAGATTCACGCCACAACATTGATGAACCTTGGAAGTGTTATGCAAAGTAAAAGAAACCAGAGACAAAAGGCCACATATTGGATGAGTCCATTCTTCTGAAATGCCTATGATAAGCAAACCTATAGAGATACAGAATATAGATCAGTGGTTGCTTGGAGCTGAAGAAGAGGTTGAAGAGAGAAAGGGGAATGGTTACTAATAGTTACAAGGTTATTTTTGGAGTGATGGAATGTGCTAAAATTAGACTATATGATACTTACTGTGTAAATATATTAAAAATAATTGAATTACACCCTTTAATGGGCATAAATAATCTTCTATAAATTATATTAGTATATTTTAAATGTTCAGACATAGTTAAAACTTGGTTAAAATTAATTAAAGAGGTGGATATCTACAAAAACAGCAGCCTTAGAAGTGGAAGATTAGTTAAAATCTTTCAGAGACTAGAAAAAAAAAGAACAAAGTATTGCTTTATTTTGGTTTTTTTTTTTTCATTTATTTTTATTATTTGTAGGGTAGTAATTACCTGTTTTTGCCATACATTGACATGAATCAGCCATGGATTTACATGTGTTCCCCACCTTGATCCACCCTCCCACCTCCCTCCCCATCCCTTCCCTCTGGGTGTTCCTAGTGCAAAAGCCCTGACACTTGTCTCATGCATCCAACTTGGGCTGGCGATCTGTTTCACACTTAATAATATACATGTTTCAATGCTATTCTCTCAAATCATCCCACCCTCGCTTTCTCCCACAGAGTCCAAAAGTCTGTTCTATACATCTGTGTCTCTTTTTCTGTCTTGCATATAGGGTTATCATTACCATCTTTTAAAATTCCATATATATGCATTAGTATACTGTATTTGTCTTTATCTTTCTGGCTTACTTCACTCTGTATAATAGGCTCCAGTTTCTTACACTTCATTAGAACTGATTCAAATGTATTCTTTTTAATGGCTGAGTAATATTTCATTGTGTATATGTACCACAGCTTTCTTTTCCATTCTTCTGCTGATGGGCATCTAGGTTGCTTACATGTCCTGGCTATTATAAACAGTGCTGCAATATTGGGGTACACGTGTCTCTTTCAGATCTGGTTTCCTTGGTGTGTATGCCCACGAGTGGGATTACTGGGTCATATGGCAGTTCTATTTTCAGTTTTTTAAGGAATCCCCACACTGCTCTCCATAGCGGCTGTAATCGTTTGCATTCCCACTAACAGTGAAAGAGGGTTCCCTTTTCTCCACACCCTCTCCAGCATTTATTGCTTGTAGACTTCAGGATAGCAGCCATGCTGACTGGCATGTAATGGTACCTCATTGTGATTTTGATTCACATTTCTCTGATAATGAGTGATGTTGAGCATCTTTTCATGTGTTTGTTAGCCATCTGTATGTCTTCTTTGGAGAAATGTCTGTTTAGTTCTTTGGCCCATTTTTTGATTGGGTCATTTATTTTTCTGGAGTTGAGCTGCAGGAGTTGCTTGTATATTTTTGAGATTAATCCTTTGTCCATTGCTTCGTTTGCTATTATTTTCTCCCATTCTGAAGGCTGTCTTTTCACCTTGCTTATGGTTTCCTTTGTTGTGCAAAAGCTTTTAAGTTTCGTTAGGTCCCATTTGTTTATTTTTGCTTTTATTCCCAATATTCTGGGAGATGGGTCATAGAGGATCTTGTTGTGATTTATGTCAAAGAGTGTTCTGCCTATGTTTTCTTCTAGGAGTTTTATAGTTTCTGGTCTTACATTTAGATCTTTAATCCATTTTGAGTTTATTTTTGTGTATAGGGTTAGAAAGTGTTCTAGTTTCATTCTTTAAGAGGTGGTTGACCAGTGTTCCCAGCACCATTTGTTAAAGAGGTTGTCTTTTTTTCCATTGTATATTCTTGCCTCCTATGTGAAGATCAGGTGTCCATAGGTATGTGGATTTATCTCTGGGCTTTCTATTTTGTTCTATTGATATATATTTCTGTCTTTGTGCCAGTACCATACTGTCTTGATGACTGTGGCTTTGTAATATAGTCTGAAGTCAGGCGGATTGATTCCTTCAGTTCCATTCTTCTTTCTCAAGATTGCTTTGGCTATTTGAGGTTTTTTTTTTTTTTTTTTTTTGTATTTCCATACAAATTGTGAAATTATTTGTTCTAGTTCTGTGAAAAATACCATTGGTAGCTTGATAGGGATTGCATTGAATCTATATTGCTTTGGATAGAATTTTCATTTTCACAATATTGATTCTTCCAATCCATGAGCATGGTATATTTCTCCATCTATTTGTGTCCTCTTTGATTTCTTTCATCAGTGTTTTATAGTTTTCTATATATAGGTCTTTTGTTTCTTTAGGTAGATATACTCCTAAGTATTTTATTCTTTTTGTTGCAATGGTGAATGATACTGTTTCCTTAATTTCTCTTTCTGTTTTCTCATTGTTAGTGTATAGGAATGCAAGGGATTTTTGTGTTAATTTTATATCCTGAAACTTTACTATATTCATTGGTTAGCTCTAGTAATTTTCTAGTGATGTCTTTCGTGTTTTCTATGTAGAGGATCACGTCATCTGCAAATAGTGAAAGCTTTACTTCTTCATTTCCAATCTGGATTCCTTTTATTTCTTGCTTGGCAAGCACACTGTCCCACGTGAGCCGCGCATCTTAATCACCTCCCTCGTCCCAGCCTCTCGGTTTCCCGGGTGTACCGTGTGTCTCCTCCAGGTAGCTGATCTTTGGCTGTGACCCTCCTGGCAGATGTCAACCGTCCAGGATCCCAGGGATACTTTGCTAGCAACTGGGAGCCTGCTCACAGTTTGGTGGAGGATGCGGTCTCTGGGGCTGAGATTTCCCCTTGCCTTCTGGCTCTGGCTGTTGCCCTCCTGACTCTGCCTCCAGCAGAGGGATGGGCCGGTACACAGCCGGCTAGCTCTCCTTTGGTATTTGCTAAGTCCTTTGTTCTGTGAGCGGGTCAGGTTGTGCCTTAGTTTAGAGATTTTCACGGGAAAGTTCTCTCTCTCTCTCTCTCTCTCTCTCTCTCTCTCTCTCTCTCTTCTGGCTATCCCACAGTTTGGGTTGCTATCTCATGTTAGCTCCCTCAGATTGTCCTCAGGGCATTCAGGCCCAGTCCTTACCCTAAGCATGCAACCCGCGCCTCCCTGTTCAGCCCCCACTTGGTGGTGGTGGATGTGAGCGTCTGGGCTACTTCTCTGCTGGGAGTTGCAGTTAGGTGCGTATTCTGTGGGGTTTTTTTCCTCCTGGTTATGTTGTCCTTTGAGATTCCAAAACTCCCCACAGACCTGCCTGTGAGAGGGTTTCCTACTGTTTGGAAACTTCTCTTCCCTTCACAACTCCCTCCCCAGGACGGGTCTCTGTCCCTCTTTTGTCTCTCTTTTTGTCTTTTATATTTTGTCCTACCTCCTTTCAAAGAGAATGGGCTGCCTTTCTGTGTGCCAATGTCCTCCGCCAGTGTTCAGAAGTTGTTCTGTGGAAGTTGCTCAGCATTCAAACATCTTTTGATGAATTTGTGGGGGAGAAAGTGGCCTCCCCATCCTATTCCTCACCATCTTAGGACCTGCCACCACTCCAGTATTCTGGCGTGGAGAATTCCAAGGACAGAGGAATCTGGCAGGCAACAGTCTCTGAGTTCACAATGAGTTGGACATGACTGAACAACTAACACTTGCACTTCAACCTGACATCTAAGCTCAAGCTCTAGTACTAATTATTTCCATTTTATTCTAAAAAATTCTCTTTTTGTTAAGATCTTGAGAAGCCAGACAGGAAGACACAGAAAGAAATTTTATGCTCAATCCTTTTTACCTCTCTGTCTTAAAATCTCACACACAAATTGCTTCAATTGGCCTACTCCCACAAACTATCTTGACAGTACTAATTTTATTGTATCATTTATTGATCACTCACAAAATACCAAACACAAACATTCTTAGTTTATGTAAATAAGTGGTTCTTACATTTAAAATTCTCCACTTTGCTATTATGGAAATCAGAGTCAGAGAGTCTTCACTTAAATCACACTGCTAAAAAGAGCAGAGGTGAAACTATCTCAGCTCTAAGCCTGTGCTGTTTCAAATATACCATATGACTCCTGTTTACCATCTCACTGGCTTCCCCAGGGCAGAAAGCATCAGTAGGTCAGTCAGTCAGTTCAGTCACTCAGTCATGTCCGACTCTTTGCAACCCCATGGATTGCAGCATGCCAGGCTTCCCTGTCCATCACCAACTCCCAGAGCTTGCTCAAACTCATGTCCATCGATCAGTGATGCCATCCAACCATCTCATCCTCTGTCGTCCCCTTCTACTCCTGCCTTCAATCTTTCCCAGCATCAGGGTCTTTTCCAATGAGTTGGTTCTTCACATCAGGTGGCCAAAAAACATTGGAGCTTCAGCATCGATCCTTCCAATGAATATTCAGGACTGATTTCCTTTAGGATTGACTGGTTGGATCTCTTTGCAGTCCAAGGGACTCTCAAGAGTCTTCTCCAACACCATAGTTAAAAAGCATCAATTCTTCAGTGCTCAGCTTTCTTATTATATTCCAACTCTCACATCCATATGTGACTACTGGAAAAACCATAACTTTGACTAGATGGACCTTTGTTGGCAAAGTAATGTCTCTGCTTTTTAATACATTGTCTAGGTTTGTCATAGCTTTTCTTCCAAGGAGCAAGTGTCTTTTAATTTCATGGCTGCAGTCATCATCTGCAGTGATTTTGGAGCCCAAGAAAATAAAGTCTGTCACTGTTTCCATTGTTTCCCCATCTATTTGCCATGAAGTGATGGGACCAGATGCCATGATCTTAGTTTTCTGAATGTTGAGTTTTAAGTCAACTTTTTCACTCTCTTCTTTCACTTTCATCAAGAAGCTCTTTAGTTCTTCTTTGCTTTCTGCCATAGGGTGGTGTCATCTGCATATCTGAGGTTATTGATATTTCTCCTGGAAATCTTGATTTCAGCTTGTGCTTCATCCAGCCCAGCATTTCTCATGATGTACTCTGCATTTAAGTTAAGTAAGCAGGGTGACAATATACAGCCTCAACATTCTACTTCCCCAATTTGGAACCAGTCTGTTCTTCTGTATTCAGTTCTAACTGTTGCTTCTTGACCTGCATACAGATTTCTCAGAAGGCAGGTCAGGTGGTCTGGTATTCCCATCTCTTTAAGAATTTTCCACAGTTTGTTGTGATCCACACAGTCAAAGATTTTAGCATAGTCAATAAAGCAGAAATAGATGTTTTTCTGGAACTCTCTTGCTTTTTTGATGATCCAGCAGATGTTGGCAATTTGATCTCTGGTTCCTCTGTCTTTTCTAAAACCAGCTTGAACATCTGGAGGTTCATGGTTCATGTTCTGTTGAAGCCTGGCTTGGAGAATTTTGAGCATTGCTTTGCTAGCATGTGAGATGAGTGCAATTGTGTGATAGTTTGAACATTCTTTGGCATTGTCTTTCTTTGGGATTGGAATGAAAACCACCTTTTCCAGTCCTGTGGCCACTGCTGAGTTTTCCAGATTTGCTGGCATATTGAGTGCAGCACTTTCAAAGTTGATGTTAAATGATGTGTAAGAAAGAAAATATGACAATATCTCACTAAAGAGAGAATATCAATAAAAAGGTAGAAATTATCAATAAAAACCAAATAGAAATTCTGCAGTTTTAAAAAGTACAGTAATTGAAATGAAGTTTTGCTAAGTTCAGTTTGGCAGGTCCTCAAATGTTTAAACATAGAATTACCATACAATCCAGCAATTCTACCCATAGGTATGTACTCAAGAGTTGAAAACATGTCGATGCAAGAACTTGTACACAGCAACACTAATCATAATAGCCAAAAAGTGGAAATAAGCAAGATGTCTATCAACTAATGAATTAAAAAATAAATTGTTGTAGATTCATAAAATGAAATATTATTTGTCAAGAAAAAAATGAAGTACTGATAGATGTTACAAGTGAATAAACCTCGAAAACATTATGTGGAATGAAACAAACCAGTATTTTCATCTCATGCATTTCATAAGTATGATTACATGTAAACAAAATGTCCAGAATTGATAATTCACAGACAGAATGGGTATCAGTGGTTGTCTAGGGCTAAGGATGGAAGCATGGATTAACTGTAAATGGGCAGCAGGGACCTTACTGCATCAAATGAAGCATTCTAAAATTAAATTGTATGCATAAAACAGGTGAATGAAAAAAAAACAGGTGAATGATTAATTTTATGTTATATAATGAAATTCAAAATAGCTGTTTATGTATCAATATATATTAGGTAAGATATATATATATATATGTGTGTGTGTGTGTGTGTGTGTGTGTGGATATATATAATTGCACAGACAGAGGAGCATAGTGGGCTATGTCCATGGGGTTGCAAAGAGTAGGACACCACTTATCGATGCACAACACTTATATAGTGTGTGTGTGTCACTGTGAGACTATAGACCTGGGTGATTTAGTCACGTCCAAGTCAGAGACAAAGAAGTGATAAGTTAGCTTTTTATATTATACTAATCTTTCTCAATGTTGGTTAACAATGTTTCATAAAATGAGTTTGGAAGTTTTCTTCCTGATCCACACCTCTAACATAGTTCAAATTTGAATAACAAAGTTTCCTCATTTCTTAAAACTTAGAAAAAGTCCACCTGTAAACTCTGGGTCCTGGGGCTACAAAACCTTGTCCTGGGGATTTTCTTTGGTATTAGAGAAAATCTCATTGCAACTTTCTCAATTTCTTCCATACTAATTTATCTCTTCTTATTCTCTATCTCTTCTCCAAGCAGTTTTTATTTCAAATCACTAATTTAGCCTTTCAAGTATATTTACAGGTGTATGATAAAGTATTACTTAATTCTTTTAGGGTTTTATCAGTGATTATGTCCTCATTAGTTCTAATTAAGTGCGTTTATGATTTTAGGATCTATGATATAGATGTTGTGTTTTTTATCAGTTTTCCATGTCTCATTCTTTTTTCATGATATTCCTTTGTATACCCCTCTTATTGAAGTGCTACCACAGTCTCTTAAACTGGACTTTATTAACTGATTTCATGTTCTGAAATACCAGACATTTTATTAACTCAGTGTATGTTTTAATTTTTATTGAATATTATTTTTTCTAACCTCAAACTATTTCCTTTTTATGGATGCAGTATCCTCTTGAGCAGTTTGTGCTATTTTGGTTAGAATTTTTTTTTTTTTTTTTTTAGTGCACTAGTTACAAAGTTGCATATGTTGCAAATCACTGGCTGTAAATTTATTTTCCAATAAGCCTTCTTATATTTAGCAAAATATTGTGCAGTATATCAGATGTATTTGGTAATTTATTTTGACTGGAATTTTTGGGTTATGCCTAAATTACTTGAGACATCACCCAGGGCCAGAGTTGCTTGACTCTGTTAAATGTATGTCACTGTGTCTGACTCTTTCCAGCCCCATGGACCATAACCTGGAGACTTCTCTGTCCATGAAATTTTCCAGGCAAGAATACTGGAGTGGATTGCCACTTCCTCCTCCAGGGGATCTTCTCAACCCAGGGATCAAACCCGCATCTCCTGAATTGGCAGGCAGATTCTTTACCATTTAAATGGTCATACATTCTATGACCATCTATATATGGTCATAACACTTTCTTACAGTATAAAAATTGTTTTAGGAAATAGTCTTTTAAAAGCTATAATTTTATAAGAGGAAACCAAAATAAGAAAGAGATATCTGAATTTCAGGAATAAAGTGAAAGTCTCTCAGTTGTGTCTGACTCTTTATAGTCCATGGGATTCTCCAAGCTGAATACTGGAGTGGGTAGCCTTTCCCTTCTTCAGGAGATCTTCCCAACCCAGGGATGGAACCCAGGTCTCCCGCATTGCAGGCGGATTCTTTACCAGCTGAGCCACAAGGGAAGCCCAAGAATACTGGAGTGGGTAGCCTATTCCTTCTCCAGGGGATCTTCCTGACCCAGGAATTGAACCAGGGTCTTCTGCATTGCAGGCGGATTCTTTACCAACTGAGCTATGAGGGAAGCCAAGAAACAGAAGTTGCAGACAGGCATGCCACCAGAAGATTAAGATGAAATATTGCCTTAGAAATTGAGGTTTTTGCCCCTATTTGAGGAAATAATCACCAGTCACCAAATGAAGCTAGAACCAGACTTTTTTGTGTTCTCAAATAAAGAAAAGACTGCTCTGTCATTGACAAGATATCTCCAATCACTTTCCTAGGGTCATGACCAAAACTGTGTTGCACATTTTAAGTCATACATGGGGGGAGGGGGGGAACCTCAAAAGATTGAAATGTCAATTATTGAGTGCAGCTTCCAAATTTTGCATGATATGAGTAAAATAGACACCATGAGATGGTAAACTAATATAAAATCTATTGAATCCTACCAGACGCAGACAAGAATAAACAAAGAAAGTTTAGAAAAACATCTACAAAGGAGAAAAAACTTTGAAGATAGGTTCAAAGGCAAAAATTATAAAGCATAGATACCATGAACAAAGCTAGTGGAGGTGATGGAATTCCAGCTGACCTATTTCAAATTCTAAAAGATGATGCTGTGAAAGTGCTGCAGTCAATATGCCAGCAAATTTGGAAAACTCAGCAGTGGCCACAGGACTGGAAAAGGTCACTTTTCATTCCAATCCCAAAGAAGAGCAATGCCAAAGAATGCTCAAACTACCACACAATTGCACTCATCTCACATGCTAGCAAAGTAATGCTCAAAATTCTCCAAGTGAGGCTTCAACAGTACATGAACCATGAACTTCCAGATGTTCAAGTTGGATTTAGAAAAGGCAGAGGAACCAGAGATCAAATTGCCAACATCCATTGGATCATCAAAAAAGCAAGAGAGTTCCAGAAAAACATCTACTTCAGCTTATTGATTACACCAAAATCTTTGACTGTGTAGATCACAACAAACTGTGGAAAATTCTTAAACAGATAGGCATACCAGATCTCCTGACCTGCCTCCTAAGAAATCTGTATGCAGATAAAGAAGCAACAATTAGAACTGGACATGGAACAACAGACTGGTTCCAAATTGGGGAAGTAGTATGCCAAGGCTATATATTGTCACCCTGCTTATTTAACTTAAATGCAGAGTACATCATGAGATATGCCAGGCTAGATGAAGCACAAGCTGGAATCAAGATTGTTGGGAAAATATCAATAACATCAGATACGCAGATGACACCACCCTTATGGCACAAAGCAAAGAAGAACTAAAGAGCCCCTTGATGAAAGTGAAAGAGGAGAGTGAAAAAGTTGGCTTAAAACTCAACATTCAGAAAACTAAGATCATGGCATCTGGTCCCATCACTTCATGGCAAATAGATGGGGAAACAATGGAAAGAGTGACAGACTTTATTTTCTTGGGCTCCAAAATCACTGCAGATGGTGACTGCAGCCATGAAATTAAAAGACACTTGCTCCTTGGAAGAAAAGCTATGACAAACCTAGACAGTGTATTAAAAAGCAGAGACATTACTTTGCTGACAAAGGTCCATATAGTCAAAGCTATGGTTTTCCCGGTAGTCATGTATAGATGTGAAAGTTGGACCATAAAGAAGGCTGAGCACTGAAGAGTTCATGCTTTTGAACTGTGGTGTTGGAAAAGACTCTTGAGAGTCCCTTGAATAGCAAGAAGATCAAGCCAGTTCAATCCTAAAGGAAATCAACCTTGAATATTCATTGGAAGGACTGATGCTGAAGCTGAAGCTCCAATACTTTGGCCACCTGATGTGAAGAGCCAACTCATTGGAAAAGACCCTGATGCTGGGAAAGATTGAAGGCAGGAGAAGGGGGTGACAGAGGATGAAATTAGATAGCATCACTGACTCAATGGACATGAATTTGAACAAACTCCAGGAGATAGTGAAGAACAAGGAAGCCTGGCATGCTGCAATTCATGGGATCACAAAAATTAAGACATGACTTAGTGACAGAACAACAACAAGATGATTTCAATAATAAATTGTGTGTGAAAGTCACTCAGTTGTGTCTGATTCTTTGAGACCCCATGAACTGTAACCCGCAAGGCTCCTCTGTCCATGGAGCTCTCCAGGCAAGAATACTGGAGTGGTAGACATTCCTTCTCCAGGGGATCTTCCCAACCCAGGGATCAAACCCAAGTCTCCTGCATTGCAGACAGATTCTTTACTGTCTGAGACACCAGAGAAGCCCCACAGGTAAAAAGGGACCATCCAACCTCAGTGTTAACTCATCACTTCCTTTAGGTCTTTCATTTCTTTTCAGTTTTGATTTTGCAGGCCCTTCCTCCTGATTAATCTCTGTTTTTCCTAAATATCCTGAGACCACAGAACATTTTACTTTGCCCTTCTAATGCTTTTAGCTTGGTTTTTTAAACTTCCTACATAAGATCATAATAAAGCAATCTCTGAATTTGAGGCTTCCCTTATTTCCAGTTTTGTCATGCCAGAGACATGTAATAAATAAAAGCTCTGCTTGCTTCTCTTTCTCCAGACATGGCCTTTCATTTATGCCCAGAAACAGCAAATGCCCACAGTGGGAAAATAGTGACCAATAATCTGTGAAATTTTTCAATCTCTGAATTTTAATCAATTTAGTGCTTGTTGCTTCCACAGTTTTCTCATGTGTTTAAAATATGATTTTGCAAAATATCCATTTTTTTTTTAGTTATGGTCAGTGGAAGCATTGACCTGCTTCCACTTTAATCACATTTATTAAGTAATACCCAGAATTAAAAGGACTTTTATTGATTTTCAAAAAGTGATTATGGGACATCCCTAGTGGCACAGTTGATAAGAATCTGCCTGTCAGTTCAGGGGACACAGCTTTGGCCCCTGGTGTGGAAAGATTCCCCATACCACAGAGGAACAAAGCCCATGCACCACAACAACTGAGCCTGAGTGCTGCAACTACTGAAGCCCACATGCCTAGAGGCACATGCGAGAAGCCACTGCAATGAGAATCCTGCACACCACAAGGAAGAATACTCCCCGATTGCCACAACTAGAGAAAGTCCATGCAGCAAGGAAGCATGGACAGCCTAGACAAATAAATAAAATGACTGAAAACAAAAATTGCTTTAGGTAAAAATTCATTTTATACATATATTCAATAAAGGAAAATGCTCCTTCTAACTAGCTCCATACTCCATAATCCAGTATCTTAGAGGTAAACATCATCACAATTTTCTTATTTTTCCTTTCAAAAATCTTCCAAATATAAATGTACATATGTATGTCAATACTGTGTCTCATTTATAAAAGGCATTATTCTATATTTGAGAATTTTCCACTCAACTTTTTATTCCAAAAGACTTAACTCAACTGTGAAATGTACATTCAAAATCAGGAAATGCAAAACCACTTCATTCAGTTGCAGAAAAATGATAAAATTTATTTCAAAAGACTCCTTCTCGCAAGAACACACGGAATTCTAATTCACAGTTTCTTTTAGTGTTAACCAGCTCCAAAATGAATAAAAATTCATGATCAAGGAAAAATAAATAAACTCCTTCTGATGTAAATTTAGTGTTTTTTCAGTGTCTTGATAATACACTTCTGTAGTAGTTAGCCTTTTATATATGCTGTGAATATATGAGGTAGTAGGGATGGAGAACTCATTAGATAAATATGAAATCTCTGAATCATAGAGTGTATGTATTTTGTGTGTTGAAACATAGTATTTGTCCTCTAAATAGATTTTACTAGTTTTTCTTTTTCCTCCAATTTCTTCTTGAAAGGGAGTAGAGTTTGTCATCCCCAAATATATTACTTTGGCATGATGATTATTTTGAGATAAAGAAAAGACAGACCAAACACACAGAAGATTCAGGAAAAGCTCTTTACCTCTCTTTCAAATGCCTTCATTTATACAGGAAAGGGACCTATATCCAGAAGAGAGCCATCACTAGTGTTAAAAAACAAAATTCAACCAAGTAAATTAGAAGATCTAACTGGCTTTATTAAGTGATTGATAAATCAGGCAGTATCTCACCTAAGTAGTAGAAAGGCCCTCTAAGGAGTTGTACAAAATGGAACACTTTAATATGCAGAAAGAATGTGGGACAGGGAAGTAAAAAGGGTGGATTATTTCAGGCAAAGTTATCTTCATTTAGTGGAAGATGAAGGTCTTAGGCAGATTACCTCACTAGGGATGACCAGGAAATTCCAGGCTGGTTAATTTAAATTTTCACTACTGAAAGGGGTTGAAGCTATTAAGTTTTTGTTTGCTGTTCTGGGAAGAACTGACTCTACCCTAGGGCTGTTGTTTCTTTTTTTTTTTTTAATACCTGAGATACTGTTGTAGCTGTTGGTGTTCAGTTGCTCAGTTGTGTCCAGTACTTTGCAACTCCATGGACTGCACCACACCAGGCCTCCCTGTCCATCACCAACTCCTGGAGCTTGATCGAACTTACGTCCATTGAATCAGTGATGCCATCCAACCATCTCATCCTCTGTCATCCCCTTCTCCTTCTGCCTTCAATCTTTCCCAGCATCAGGGTCTTTTCTAATGAGTCAGTTCTTCCCATCAGGTGGCCAAAGTATTAGAGCTTCAGCTTTAGCATCAGCCCTTCCAATGAATATTCTTTTAGGATTGCCTGGTTTGTTCTCCTTGCAGGCCAAAGGACTCTCAAGAGTCTTCTCCAATACCACAGTTCAAAAGCATCAATTCCTCAGGACTCAGGTTTTTTTGGGTTTGTTTTTGGTTTTTTTTGTTTTGTTTTGTTTTGTTTTTTTATGGTCCAACTTTCACATCCAAACATGACTACTGAAAAAAAAAACAAACATAGCTTTGACTAGACAGACCTTTGTTGGCAAAGTAATATCTCTGCTTTTTAATATGTTGTCTAGTTTTGTCATAGCTTTTCTTCTAAGGAGTGAGTGTCTTTTAATTTCATGGCTGCAGTCACCTTCTGCAATGATTTTGGAGCCCGAGAAAATAAAGTTTGTCACTGTTTCCATGTTTTCCCCATCCTTTCACCATGAAGTGACAAGACCGGATGCCATGATCATCAGTTTTTGAATGTCAAGATTTAAGCCAGGTTTTTCACTCTCCTCTTTCATTTTCATCAAGAGGCTCTTCAGTTTCTCTTCACTTTCTGCCATAGAGTGGTGTCATCTGCATATCTGAGGTTATTGATATTTCTCCTGGCAATCTTAATTCCAGTTTGTGCTTCATCCAGTCCAGCATTTCACATGATGTACTCTGCATGAACGCTAAGCTGCTTCAGTCGTGTCTGACTCTTTGAGACCCCATGGACTGTAGCCCACCAGACTCCTCTGTCCATGGGATTCTCCAGGCAAGAATACTGGAGTGGGTTGCCAGGCCCTCCTCCAGGGGATCTTCCCAACCCAGGGATCGAAGCTGTGTCTCTTAGTCTCTTTCATTGACAGGTGGGTTCTTTACTACTGTTTCCACCTGAAAAGCCCTGATGTACTCTGCATATAAGTTAAATAAGCAGGGTGACAATATACAGCCTTGACATACTCCTTTCCCAATTTTGAACCAGTCCATTGTTCCATGTCTGGTTCTAACTGTTGTTTCTTGACCTGCATACAGGTTTCTCAGGAGGCAGGTAAAATGGTCTTGTATTCTCATCTTTTTAAGAATTTTCCACAGTGTGTTGCGATCCACACAGGCAAAGGCTTTAGAGCAGTCAGTGAAGCAGAAGAAGATGTTTTTTCTTGAATTCTCTTTCAATTTCTATGATCCAATGGATGTTGGCAATTTGATCTCTGATTCCTCTGCCTTTTCTAAATCCAGCAAAAGTTAAAGGAGAAAAGGAGAGATATACCCATCCGAACGCTGAGTTCCAAAGAACAGCAAGGAGAGATAAGAAACCCTTCCTAAGTGAACAATGCAAAGAAATAGAGGGATATGATAGAATGCAAAAGACTAGTATCTTCAAGAAAATTAGAGATACCAAGGAAACATTTCATGCAAAGATGGGCACAATAAAGAATAGAAATGGTACGGACTTAACAGAAGCAGAAGGTATTAGAAGAGGTAGCAAGAATACACAGAAGCATACAAAAGAGATCTTAATGCTCCAGGTAACCATGATGGTGTGATCACTCACCTAGAGCCAGACATCCTGGAATGCAACATCAAGTTTACCTTAGGAAAAATCATCACTAAGAACAAAGCTAGTGGATGTGATGGAATTTCAGCTGAGCTATTTCAATTCCTAAAAGATGATGCTGTTAAAGTGCTGCACTCAATATGTCAGCAAATTTGGAAAACTCAGCAGTGGCCGTAGGACTGGAAAAGGTTAGTTTTCATTCCAATCCCAAAGAAGGGAAATGGCAAAGACTGTTCAAACTACCACAGTGTTGCAGAGAAGAAGCCGATCCTGACTCCACGTTGGAACTGTTTCTTTGACTTGCTTTTGTTATACTGTCTGTGTGCTAAGTCACTTCAGTCATGTGTGACTCTTTGCAACCCCATGGACTGTAGCCCTCCAGGCTCCTCTGTCCATGGGATTCTCCAGGCAAGAATATTGGAGTGGGTTGCCATGCCCTCCTCCAGGGGATCTTCCCAACCCAGGGATTGAACCCACATCTCTTATGTCTCCTGCATTGGCAGGTGGGTGGGTTCTTTACCACTGGGAAGCCCATCATAGCCTGCCTCAGAGGACCCTGCCCTTCTGCCTGACTGTAAACTGAAGTGCCATTGTTCAGCTCACGGAGAGATAATCTGACCCTGCCCACCTGTGAATAGCTACAACAAAAAGAAGAGATTAACACACCCCTTCCAAAGGCTGGCCATTCCCTTGGAGATGTTTTGCAAGACTGAAGACCCTTTCACTTTACTTCCCCACTGCCTCTCCCTCTCTATTCTGCCTTTTGACTTTAGTTCCTCATTGTTCCTCTCTCTGGCTCTATAAAAGAATCTGGCTTCCAGACCCTGATAAATGGTTACTCTGAGACATTAGTCAGCCAGCTTCTCTGTCAGACTATGAATAAAGTTGTATTCCTTGCCTCAACACCATGTCTCTCAGATCTATTGGTCTGTGGCACGGCAAGTAGAATGAGCTTGGACTCAGTAACAAAACGTTTTTACCTATGAAACTTACCTGTATAACAGGACAAACTTTGTTTTCTAAACATCTCCTCTGAGGTGGCTTTTCTCCCCCTTGCATCCCCAAACCTCTACTCCTTTCCTTAACTCAAAATGTTCTATAAGCTTCAGTTACCTGTTTGCCTTTTGAGTGTTCATATTTTTTTTTCTTTTTCCCAAACTTAAAACTGTTTTATTTTGTATTGGGGTATAGTCAATTAACAATGTTGTGATAGTTTCAGGTGAACATTGAAGGGACTCAGCCATACATATACATGTATCCATTCTTCTCCAAACTCCCCTCCCATCCAGGCTGGCACATAACATTGAGCAGAGTTCCATGTGCTATACAATAAGTCCTTGTTGGTTATCCATTTTAAATATAGCAGTGTGTACATGACCTTCCCAAAGTCCTTAACTATCCATCCCCCTCCCACCCCAGCGACCATAAGTTCATTTTCTAAGTCTGTGAGTCTCTCTTTCCATTTTATAAGTTCAGTTTGTATCATTTCTTTTTAGATTCCACATATAAAGATGTCATATGATATTTCTCCTTCTCTGACTACTTCACTCAGTATGAAATTGAGTGGCCATATATTTATAGGACATCTGTATGTATATAATTGTGTTTGTTCTAATTCTGTTAATCTGTATTATTTCAATTTCATTATTATACCAGCGAAAGAACCTAGAAGCGAAGAAGAGAAAATGTTTCTACTCCTGCATTGTGATGGGGTCCAGGAGATGCTACTGCAAAATACAGCACCTTAGTATATTGAATATTTTAAGCTGAAGGAGTTTGAGAAAACAGCAAAATCAGGAAGGTCATTAGGACCTTTCTCACCTCCCTCCCCTCTACAATCCAGCCCTCTCAGCTCTTCTCTCTTGAAACAGGTCATAAAACCCTTGTGTGAGAGGTGTTCTCCCTACTATATCTTGAGGAAGGGAGCATTCTTATCTCTGAAACAGAGGACACCTAGAAGAATCCTACAAACAGGACTTGTTAAGTTTTCCCCAGTTTACTACAGTTATCTCATAGTCCTTAACTTACCATATTGCTGCACAGCTGCCCACTCCTCATCAAACCTAGCATAAAGACACTTGAGTCTAACTGTTTTTTGTGGTCTTCATTTCCCTGTGAAAGTTCCTGTGTCCCATAAACAAAGTTCTTTGTTTTTCTCCTATTAACCTTTAACAGTTTCATTTTCAGACACAGTTAGGAACCCTAAGAGTGTCAAAGAAACCTTTTTTCTCCCCTACACATGCCAACATTGTGAAACCAAGAAGGACCCCTTCGGGCTCCTGGCATGAAAGCCATACTTTCCCATCATTCCTTATAGGCAAGACTCCATGCTCCATGGCTTTCCCTGAGTTCCAAAGCGAAGTCGCTCAGTCCTGTCTGACTCTTTGTGACCCCGTGGACTGTAGCCTACCAGGCTCCTCTGTCCATGGGGTTCTCCAGGCAAGAATACTGCAGTGGGTTGCCATTTCCTTCTCCAGGGGGATCTTCCCAACCCAGGGATCAAACCCGGGTCTCCCACATTGCAGGCAGATGCTTTAACCTCTGAGCCACCAGGGAAGCTCTCAAAGGGAGTTCCAAAGGGCAGGTTCAAAAGAACAGTTGATGAGAAATGCCAGGCTGGGTGAAGCTCAAGCTGGAATCAAGATTGTTGGGAAAAATATCAATAAACCTCAGATATACAGATGACATCACGCTAATGGCAGAAAGTGAAGAGGAACTGAAGAGCTTCTTGATGGTGAAAGAGGAAAGTGCAAAGGCTAGCTTAAAACTCAATATTCAAAACACTAAGTTCATGGCATTCAGCGGAGAAGGCAACGGCAACCCACTCCAGTGCTCTTGCCTGGAAAATCCCATGGACTGAGGAGCCTGGGACGGAGGACCCCTGCAGTACATGGGGTCGCAAAGAGTCGGACACGACTGAGCGACTTCACTTTCCCTTTTCACTTTCATGCATTGGAGAAGGAAATGGCAACCCACTCCAGTGTTCTTGCTTGGAGAATCCCATGGACTGCTGTCTATGGGTCCGCACAGGGTCGGACATGACTGAAGCGACTTAGCAGCAGCAGCATGGCATTCAGTCCCATCACTTCATGGCAAACAGATGGGGAAACAGTGGAAACAGTGACAGACTTTATTTTGGGGGCTCCAAAATCACTGCATATGGTGACTGCAGCCATGAAATTAAAAGATGCTTGCTCCTTGGAAGAAAAGCTATGACAAACCTAGACAGCATATTAAAAAGTAGAGACATTACTTTGCTGACAAAGGTCCGTATAGTCAAAGCTATGGTTTTTCCAATAGTCATGTATAGATGTGAGAGTTTGACCATAAAGAAGGCTGAATGCCAAAGAACTGATGGTTTTGAATTGGGGTGTTGGAGAAGACTCTTGAGAGTCCCTTGGACTGTAAGGAGATCAAATCAGTCAATCCTAAAGGAAATCAATCCTGAATATTCATTGGAAGGACTGATGAAGCTGAAGCTCCAATACTTTGGCCACCTGATGGGAAGAACTGACTCATTAGAAAAGACCCTGATTCTGGGAAAGATTGAGAGCAGGAGGAGAAGGAGATGACAGAGGACAAGATGGTTGGATTGCATCATTGACTCAATGGATATGAGTTTGAGCAAACCCTGGGAGATGGTGAAGAACAGGGAAATCTGGTGTGCTCTGTAGTCCAAGGATTCCCAACGAGTTGGACATGACTGAGCAGCTGAACAAGGAACAACAACAATCAAGGGAGGAGCAGCCAGAAAACCACTTGAGGCGATAGGGAAGATTACAAGGGCCAGAGAATTTCATCAAGATTAGGAGATTAAAGGAGCCCTCAGTTCAGTTCAGTTCAGTTCAGTTCAGTTGCTCAGTCCTGTCCAACTCTTTGTGACCCCATGGACTGCAGCACGCCAGGCCTCCCTGTCCATCACCAACTCCCAGAGCTTACTCAAACTCATGTCCATTGAGTCAGTGATGCCATCCAACCATCTGATCCTCTGTCATCCCCTTCTCCTCCTGCCTTCAATATTTCCCAGCATCAGGGTCTTTTTCAAATGAGTCAGCTCTTCGCATCTGGTGGCCAAAGTATTGGAGCTCAGCTTCAACATCAGTCCTTCCAATGAACATTCAGGACTGATTTCCTTTAGGATGGACTAGTTGGATCTTCTTGCAGTCCAAGGGACTTGGATCTCCTTGCAGTCCAAGGGACTCTCAAGAGTCTTCTCCAACACCACAGTTCAAAAGCATCAATTCTTTGGGGCTCAGCTTTCTTTATAGTCCAACTCTCACATCCATACATGACTACTGGAAAACCATAGCCTTGACTAGATGGACATTTGTTGGCAAAGTAATGGCTCTGCTTTTTAATATGCTGTCTAAGTTGGTCATAACTTTTCTTCCAAGGAGCAAATGTCTTTTTATTTCATGGCTGCAGTCACCGTCTGCAGTGATTTTGGAGCACAAAAAAAGAAAAAATAAATAAAGTCTGCCACTGTTTCCACTGTTACTCCATCTATTTGCCATGAAGAGATGGGACTGGATGCTGTGACGTTTGTTTTCTGAATGTTGAACTTTAAGGCAATTTTTGACTCTCCTCTTTCATTTTCATCAAGAGGTTCTTTAGTTCTTCTTCAATTTCTGCCATAAGGGTGGTGTCATCTGCATATCTGAGGTTATTGATATTTCTCCCTGCAATCTTGATTCCACCTTGGGCTTCATCCAGCCCAGCATTTCTCATGATGTACTCTGCATATGTTAAATAAGAACGGTGATGAGGTACAGCCTTGACATACTCCTTTTCCTATTTGGAACCATTCTGTTTTTCCATGTCCAATTCTAACTGTTGCTTCCTGACCTGCATACAGGTTTCTCAAGAGGCAGGTCAGGTGGTCTGGTATTCCCATCTCTTTCAGAATTTTCCACAGTTTATTGTGATCCACACAGTCAAAGGCTTTGGCATAGTCAATAAAGCAGAAATAGATGTTTCTTTCTGGAACTCTCTTGCTTTTTCAATGATCCAGCAGATGTTGGCAATTTGATCTCTTGTTCCTCTGCCTTTTCTAAAACCAGCTTGAACATCTGGAAGTTCACAGTTCACGTATTGCTGAAGCCTGGCTTGGAGAATTTTGAGCATTACTTACTAGCATGTGAGATGAGTGCAACTGTACGGTAGTTTGAGCATTCTTTGGCATTGCCTTTCTTTGGGATTGGAATGAAAATTGACCATTTCCAGTCCTGTGGCCACTGCTTAGTTTTCCAATTTTTTTCACATATTGAGTGCAACACTTTCACAGCATCATCTTTTAGGATTTGAAATATCTCAACTGGAATTCCATCACCTCCACTAGTTTTGTATGTAGTGATGCTTCCTAAGGCTCACTTGACTTCACACTTCAGGAAATCTGGCTCTAGGTGAGTGATCACACCATTGTAGCTATCTGGGTCGTGAAGATCTTTTCTGTACAGTTCTTCTGTGTATTCTTCCCACCTCTTCTTAATATCTTCTGCTTCTGTTAGGTCCATACCATTTCTGTCCTTTATCAAACCCATCTTTGCATGAAATGTTCCCTTGGTATCTCTAATTTTCTTGAAGAGATCTCTAGTCTTTCCCATTCTGTTGTTTTCCTCTATTTCTTTGCATTGATCGCTGAGGAAGGCTTTCTTATCCCTCCTTGCTATTCTTTGGAACTCTGTGTTCAAATGGGAATATCTTTCCTTTTCTCCTTTGCTTTTTGCTTCTCTTCTTTTCTCAGCTATTTGTAAGGTCTCCTCAGACAACTATTTTGCCTTTTGCATTTCTTTCCCATGGGGATGGTCTTGATCCCTGCCTCCTATACAACGCCACAGACCTCCGTCCATAGTTCACCAGGCACTCTGTCTATCAGATCTAGTCCCTTAAATCTATTTCTCACTTTCACTGTATAATCGTTAGGGATTTGATTTAGGTCATACCTGAATGGTCTAGTGGTTTTCCCTACTTTCTTCAATTTAAGTCTGAATTTGGCAATAAGGAGTTCATGATCTGAGCCACAGTCAGCTTCCCGGTCTTGTTTTTGCTGACTGTATAGAACTTCTCCATCTTTGGCTACAAAGAATATAATCAATCTGATTTCGGTGTTGACCATCTGGTGATGTCCATGTGTAGAGTCTTCTCTTGTGTTGTTAGAAGAGGGTGTTTGCTATGACCAGTGCGTTCTCTTGGCAAAATTCTATTAGCCTTTGCCCTGCTTCATTCTGTACTCCAAGGCCAAATTTGCCTGTTACTCCAGGTGTTTCTTGACTCTCTACTTTTGCATTCCAGTCCCCTATAATGAAAAGGACATCTTTTTGGGGTATTAATTCTAGAAGATGTTGTATTTCTTCATAGAACCATTCAACTTGAGCTTCTTTAGCATCACTAGTCAGGGCATGGACTTGGATTACCATGATATTGAATGGCTCACCTTGGAAACAAACAGAGATCATTCTGTCATTTTTGAGACTGCATCCAAGTACTGCATTTTGGACTCTTTTGTTGACTATGATGGCTACTCCATTTCTTCTAAGGGATTCTTGCCCACAGTAGTAGATATAATGGTCATCTGAGTTAAATTCACCCATTCCAGTCCATTTTAGTTTGCTGATTCCTAAAATGTTGATGTTCACTCTTGCCATCTCCTGTTTGACCACTTCCAATTTGCCTTGATTCATGGACCTAACATTCCAGGTTCCTATGCAGTATTCTTCTTTACAGCACCAGAGCTTTCTTCCATCACCAGTCACATCCACAACTGGGTGTTGTTTTTGCTTTGGTTCCATCTCTTCATTCTTTCTGGAGTTAGTTCTCCACTGATTTCCAGTAGCATACTGGGTACCTACTGACCTGGGGAGTTCATCTTCAGTGTCCTATCTTTTTGCCTTTTCATACTATTTGTAGGGTTCTCAAGGCAGGAATACATAAGTGGTTTGTCATTTCCTTCTCCAGTGGACCACATTTTGTCAGAACTCTCCACCATGATCCGTCATCTTGGGTGGCCCTACAGGGCATGGCTCATAGTTTCATTGAGTTAGACAAGGCTGTGGTCCATGTGATTAGATTGGTTAGTTTTCTGTGATGGTGGTTTTCAGTCTGTCTGCCCTCTGATGGAGAAGGATAAGAGGCTTATGAAAGCTTCCTGATGGGATAGACTGACTGAGGGGGATACTGGGTCTTGTTCTGATGGGTGGGGCCATGCTCAGTAAATCTTTAATCCAATTTTCTGTTGATGGGTGGAGCTGTGTTCCCTCCCTGCTATTTACCTGGGGCCAAACTATGGTGGAGGTGACCTCCCTCAAAAGATCCCAGGCATGTACTGCTACAGTCCATGCCCCCAACCCTGCAGCAGGCCACCACTGACCCATGCCTTTGCTGGAGACTCCCAGACACCCACAGGCAAGTCTCCTGTGGGGTCACTGTTCCTTTCTCCTGGGTCCTGGTGCACAAGGTTCTGTTGTGCCCTCCAAGAGTCCTGTGCACACCCTAGTCTTGTCAGCAACTACACCCCAAACTTGCCAGCAACTACACCCTAATCTTGTCAACAACCCCAGCCTTGAACTCTTTCTATAAAATTCCTTCAAGCTTCCCTGGGTTGGGACACATAGTTTTCAAGGGCAGGAGTCCACTATATCCCTCTTTGACTGGCAAAGCAATAAAGCTATTATTTTCTACTTCTCCCCAAACTCTGTCTCTGAGATTAGAATTGGCACCAGTGAAGAGAGGATGAGATTTCAGTATCAGTTGTGACTGTGACAGTGTAAAATTAATCTTTTCACCATTCTAATGTGATAAATGAAAGTGTACTTCGTTTCTGTTTTACTTGATTTATTCTTATTTGGAGATAAGACTGTTTCTTTGTCACTTGAACATTTCACTTTTTGTATCAAGATATTCATCTATAATTATTTGTGAGAGAGTCACAAAATTTCTCTTATGTGTGCTCCAAAGATTTTTCTCAATCTTATGTATAAATTTCAATTTGCATATTTGTTTATGGAGGTTTTGGTTTTTTTTTTTTTTTTGCACTGAGAATCTTGCAGCATTGGAACTCTTAGTTGTGGCATGTGGGATCTAGTTCCTCAACCTGAGTGTGAACCAAAGCCCCCTGCGTTGGGAGCATGGCATTTTAGCCAGTGAAGCATCAGGGAAGTTCCTGTTTATGCAATTTTTAATCCACAGAAAATTTTAACTTTTCTGTTTGTTGGTGCCCAGGGATGGCTGCTGCCAAATATGCCTTAATGGCATATTAATTATTTTGAATTAAAGTTATTTGAAAAGCAGCCAGTTCAAAAAGAACACTTTGACTCTCCTTTGTCTGAATTTTCTTGAATGCAGGAAATAAATCTTCCAAGTGTGAAGGGTAGCCCCCCTACACTAGGAAGTTTATCACTAAAGGAAGGGAAGTTGCTTCTTTACTAATATGCTACCCAAAGCCCAAATTTTGCTTAAATCCCTCACTAATTAGGCACCCAAACCTAAGCTCCTTTGTCCTGTCCAATCCTCACAAACTTATGTAAAAAGATATCAAATTTGCCTACTTTTGGTCACTGTCTGAGCATCATTTTCATGATCCTCCTGTATATATATATATATAATTAAATTATTTTTTCTCCTGTTATTCTGTCTCACATCAATTTAATTCTTAGACCAACCAAAAGAACTTAGGAGGGTAGAGGAAAAATCTTTTCCTCCCCAACATGATCAAAGATATTTTTCCTGGAAGTCCCTGGTGGTCCAATGGTTAGGATTTGGAACTCACTGCCAGAGGCCAGGGTTCAGTCCTTGGTTAGGGAATTAAGAATGGTGCAGCCAAAAAAAAAAAGAAAAGACAAGTCTGCTGTGGGGTCTTGGGTGCTGTAGAAACTCAAAGTGATAAAAAGCCATGGTCTTCTCAATTGACTTTTTTTTTTCCAGTTGACTTTTCTTCAAGAAAAGAAATTTTTCCGTTACTCAACAGCTTTTAAGATTTCTGTGTTTTGATAAAAACTGTCTACACTGTAAAATGATTGAATTATGTAATTCAATATATTCAGAACAACAACTCATATTTTCAGGTTACAGTTTTTTAACTATGAAACTTACATGAACTACTCGTTCTGATAAAATGGCACAGGACTTTAAAAAAAAAAAAAACACCAATATGAAGTATCTTGGATTAAAGATAATAAGCATTTTTAAAATATGCATTTCTCAAACCTAACTGCTCTTATAACTATTTGTGCCATGCTATGGTGTGCTGTGCTTAGTTGCTCAGTCATGTCTGACTCTTTGTGACCCCATGGACTGTAGCCCGCCAGGCTCCTCTGTCCATGGGGATTCACAGGCAAGAATACTGGAATGGATTACCATGTCCCCCTCCAGGAGATGGGAACTTTTAAAAATACTAATGCTGGAATTTCAGCCCCAGAGGTTTGAATTTGATTATTTTTAAATTGGAGAAAAGCTCACTACATGATGCAAAACATGTTATCCAAGTTAAAAACAGCTGCTTCAAAGTCATAATAGTACTCAAAACAAAAGATAAGACATCCCCAAGGACTAAAAGCAAAGAAGAAACTGGAAACCAGAGATTTAAGTTACAATGAAATCTATGACTCACCTGAGATCATTCTTCCATTACTGTAATGATGAGAACTTCATGTTAAATCGCCTGCCACCCAAGGGATAGGAGATGAAGCCTTTATGCAACACAAGTTAGGGACCACAAGAAAAATTGAATATAAAGTAAAAAGAAATAAAAAGATTCATTAAGCATTTATTAACCAAAACACTTAAATAGACAAGCACACACACACACACACACACATACACACACACAAATACACATGCTGTTAAAAAAAGTTATTCAATAATATTTGTTTAAAGAAGGTAAGACTTTATTTAAGACAGAACTATTGTGATAGGTACAGGGCAAGTGCAATGGAGCCATGCAGTGGGGAAGAGAAATCAGGCTCAATTCTGAATATAGCATAGCATAGGCAATTGGGAATTAAAGTCAAGGAGCAAGATGGGGGTCAATGAAAGGAAAATTACTAAGAGGAAGCATCAGAGGTAAGGGAGGATTCTAATTAAGCCAAGCTAATAGGATTCTTGCTGAAGACAGGCCGGGGTGATCAGACATCACCTGGGAGATAGTGGAGGATAAAGAATCCTAAAGATATCAAGGCCCAATATGGAATACAAGGGATTCTAGCTGAATAGACTTAGTAGGATTCTTGCTAAAATTGGACAATGCAGAGAGGAATACAGAAGTCCAAAAAGTCAAGACCTAGTTGAAAAAAAAAGTTTAGAGGAGCTTGAGAAGAGTTTGGCCAACACACAAGAGTTTGGCCAACACACAGATGCACACACACACACACAAATACACCTTGGGTAGTTGTATTAGTACCTAACAAAATATACTTTAAGATATAAAGCATTATAAGAAATACAGAGGGTTACCTTGTAATGGTAAAATGTTCAATTGACTGAGAAAATATAAGGATCCTAAGTAGTATAAATCAAAAGAAGGTGATTCAAAACGTAAGCAAAATTAACAGAACTATGGAGAAAATTTAATATATTTACATTCTTGGTGGGAGACTTCAAAATTATTTCCTGAACAGCTGATCAGTCATGGAGAAAAATATTTAGCAAAAATAAAGCAGACTTGAACAACATAATTAACAATCTTGATTCATTGGTTATATATACAAATTGTAGATGATCAAAATATATTACCTCAAAATATGCCACTCATAAATAAGGATAATTTTGAGCTGAAGACATTTGAGAATCAACAAATTTAAGAAGAGATTTTTCTCTGAATGATCCTTCTCTGATTAAAAAACAGGCCCTGAAAAAAATAAAAGGAATTAATTATCATAAATCTCCTTTAAAGTTTGACCAACCGGGGAAGACTGACTCTTATCACAAGAGAGGAAGAGAACTAAGTACCATACTCAAACAGACATTGTCACAAACTATCTCCCATCCATTCACCTAAGGGCTCATTTATCTTTCCTAAAAATCGTTTGCTCTCCCCTAAGTAGCCTAGGAAAGGAAACTCTCCTCCTCTATTTTCTCCATAAAGTCTCAAATCTCACTGCTTCTTTGGGCTTTTATTTCCTTCTGTAACACCCTCATATACATAAAATTAAAAATTAATATGTTTGTATGCTTTTTTTTTCTGTTAATCTGTTGTCAGTTTATTTTACAGATCCATTGAGAAAACCTAAGAGGGTAGAGGGAAAAGCATTTCTTTCTCTACAAATTCAGTACCCAACAATTAGAGAATATAGCTCCTCAAGCACAAAAAGGATATTAACAAAATCAACCATGTACTGAGCAATAAAACTCTAAACAAAATGTAACATACTTAATATCATGCATTTTTTTCTGACAACATGCACTTTTTTAAAAAGTAAATAACAAAAGGATAAATTTAAATCTTAATATATTTGAAGATTAAAAGTACTTCTAGGGAATTCCCTGGTGGTCCAGACATTAGGACTTAATGTTTTCACTGCCAAGGTTCCAGGTTCAATCCCGGGTTGGGAAACTAAGATCTGCAAGCCATGTGGTACAGTCAAAAAAATAAGTACTTCTAAGTGGGTCAAGGAAAATCTATTCTGGTGATATGAAACATAGAATTTAATTTTTGAGGCAAATACCACATGTCAATTATTGAAGCAAGTGATATACAGTATTAAGCATGGTACATAGAAGGAAATATAATCATAAATGCTTATGATAAAAAAGAAAACAGAGAAAATTAATGAGTTAAGCTTACAACTTAAAAGATAATAAGAGAGAAATTAATAAAGCTAGATCAAGTAGATGAAATACAATGATAAAATCAAAAGTAGAACTCTATGAAACAAGAAAGTAACATTACAAGACAGAGGAGTATGAAAGCCAAAAATCAAATCCTTGAACAAATTAATAAGGTTGAATGTATTTTGATCAGACTAATAAAAATGGTGAGAGAAGACAGAAATCAGCAATGCTGGAAGTTAAAAGGATAGCATTACTATATATACAAAAGTGAATAAAAATATATTATAATAATATAATAATAATGCATTGATTAATATGCAAAGAAAAAGTATTATGAGTTATATAAATTTGTCTTGAGAAAAATTAACAAGAATGAAGATTTCTATAACTGCCAGAGAAATGGAATAAGTGTTAAACATTTTTACACAAAGGAAAAACCAAAAAGTTCAGGTGAATTCTATCAAACACTCAAGGAATAACTCTTATAAAGTTGTAGGGGCAGACAAATTTTCCTTTCTTCCCTTCTATGTACTTTGGTTAGTCAAATAATTAAATTGACATAAAACAGATAACAGGAGAAAAAAAATCTAATTTGGTATTATAGTATGGGAGTCCCAAAGATATAACACTGAAGGGGAGGTTAGGCAATTGAGGTCTACATGCTTTGGGGAGCTAAAGAATGGGATAGGTACCTGAAGCTTCAAAGACAATAGATAATTCAAAGGACAATAAGAACAGCAGATATTTGGTAATTAGATGTTTGTCCTGCCAGACAGATAGGTCTTTCAGACAAAAAGTTATCTTTGGTAATAGCTTTCTTTCTGAGCCTGCCTCATCTAAATTCTTTCAGGCAGTTAAAGGAGAGGTAAAGTTTTTCCTAAGTCTATTGAGTCTGATTACTTTCAGTTCAAAATAATCCACAGGCCAAAGTGACATATTTTGGGGTCACATATTCTGTTCTCCCTCACAATCCTGTACAAATTCTCCCTGAGAATAAAAAAAGAATACTTTCTCATTAATTTGATGTTGTTGTTCAGTCTCTAACTCTTTACAACTCCTTGGACTGTAGCACACCAGGCTTCCCTATCCTTCACTATCTCCTGGAGTTTGCTCAAATTCATGTTTATTGAGTCGGTGATGCCATCCAACCATTGCATCCTATGTCACACTCTGCTCCTGCCTTCAATCTTTCCCAGTATCAGGGTCTTTTCCAATGAGTCAGCTCTTTGCATCAAGTGGCCAAAGTATTGGAGCTTCAGCATCAGTCCTTCCAATGAACATTCAGGGTTGATTTCCTTTAGAATTGACTGGTTGGATCTCCTTGCAGTCCAAGGGACTCTCAAGAGTCTTCTCCAACACCACAGTTCAAAAGCATCAGTTCTTCAGTGCTCAACCTTCTTTATGGTTCAACTCTCACATCCATACACGACTACTGGAAAAACTATAGCTTTGACTATATGGACCTTTGTTGGCAAAGTGATGTCTCTGCTTTTTAATACACTGTCTAGGATTGTCATAGCTTTTCTTCCAAGGAGCAAGAGTCTTTTATTTCATGGCTGCAGTCACCATCTGCAATGATTTTGGAGCCCAAGAATATATAAATCTGACATCAAAGTCAGACAAAGAGGGAGCAAGAAAATAAAAATGTAGGTCATTCACATACATGAATACACATGGAAAAATCCCAAACAAAATTTTAATGACCTTAATCTAGCAGTTTAATATTTCATGACCAAGCTCTTTTACCCCAGAAGAGTAAGGTTGGTTTAACATTATTTAACCTATAAAAATATAATTCATTGTATTAACAGAAAAAGGTTTAAAAAATGACCATCTCCATAAACAGAAAAACATGTTTGTTAAAATGTAACTTGTAGCAAATTATGACTAGAAGAAAACTTTCTTACTTTGAAAATCACTTACTCATCCCTAGGAGACTTATCCCTTCCCTTTTCCCTATTAAGGTAGCATTTAAAGGAACTTCCTGGCAGTCCAGTGGTTAGGACTCTGCACTTTCACTGCTGAGGGCCCAGGTTCAATCCCTGGTCAGGGAACTAAAATTCAACAAGCTGCATGGGGTAGCCAAAAACAAAGAAAAGAAAAGAGAGAGAGAAAGAAAAGATAGTATTTAAGCCTAAATTCTAAGTCACTGTGAGAAGTTATGTTTTTCTCTGGATATCTCCCATGTGTACATGAGGTATACATGTTAATAAACCTCTGACTGTTTTTCTCTTGTTAATCTGTCTTTTACTAGAGTGGTCCCAATCAAAAACTTGAAAGGGTAGTGGGAAAATTATTTTCCTCCTTTACAATGTTAACTTCTATTATAAAGCTATAGTAATTAAGACAGATACTGGTGCTCATAAAATTTGTATGTGAGCTGAAGGACTTTAGAATAAGAATACATTATTTAAAATCCAAAGTTAGAAATGAAAGTAGATATTTATGTAAAATGAGGAAAATCACAAGAAATTACAAATCTTAAAAGGCTGGCATACTACAAATAGTACAAAACCCATAACATTAATAAAATGTTTTAATAATAACTGTTTGACACAATTTTATAATACTGTTTTCCTACTTTTTGTGACTGAATATTCTTTGATCAACTCTTTTTATAATGATAATTTTATAATATTACTTTCTATGAGAACAAAGAGTTGTCACAGTCTTCATTTAGTATGGCTATTGAAAATCTTTATTCGCTGACAGTCTAGAAAAATTTCTTTCAAGCTTCGTAATATATTTAGTAATGTAAGTTTTACCATTGTCAAATTTGGAAAATCTCTATAAAATCTCTTTTATATATGAACTGTAATATTCCAGGGGATTTCAAGTTTTTTTGTTTAGTGATGAATCTTAATATTATTTGAACTGACAACACTAATTACTCAGAACAATTCAAAAGCATTTTAAAATTGTTGCTGTGTTGTACTGAACTTCATAGATGTAGAACCAAATTACTTTTATACTATATACATTTATAATTAATGAAAAAGAGTAGGAATTTATCAGTGGAAAATTCCTACTCTTTTAGAGCATCTTGCTGGCTTATGGCAATTTGTGTGTTATTTCCTCTATAACTGACACACATCATCAAGACAAGATGCATCAGATTTAATACAAGACACAATATGCTGAATATAATATGCAGCTTCACACAGATTTTTTAATTAGTGTTATTTGTGTCCTAAAAGTAAAAGGAATTCTGGTAAGAATGTTTTGCTGATTCCAATTTAAAAAAAGAACAATATATGGTACATATCTAATTTTATATACTAGATTATCCAGTAAGTTCCTGACAGGAGAAAATGTTGAATTAATAATGTTTTGATAACAACTGAATTCTCCACTTACAAGTTCATATATCTAAAAGAACCAGGACTTCCCACGTGGCACAGTGGATAGGAATCTGCCTGCCAATGCTGGGGATACAAGCTCAATTCCAGGTCCTAGAAGATTCCACATGCTGCAGAGCAACTGAGCCCGTGCACCACCAATACTGAGTCTGTTCTAGAGGCTGCGAGCTGCAGCTACTGAAGCTGTACACACAGCTACTGGAGCCTGCACACGCGGGCCTGCGAGCCACAGCTAACGAGCCCCTGTGCTGTAACCACTGAAGCCTGTGTGCCTAGAGTCTGTGCTCCGCAACAAGAGAAGCCACCGCAATGAGAAGCCCATGCACCACAACCAAAAAGTAGCTCCCATCCTCTGCAACTAGACAGAACCAGTGTACAGCAACAAAGGTCCAACACTGTCAAAAATAAATTAATTAAATAATTTGAAATAAATAAATATAGCAGTGTGTACATGTTTAAAAAAAAGGTAGAACCATATTCCAAGGACAAGATTCTGGTACCATACATTTCAAACATAATTTCTCTATGCTACCCAAACAGCTCCATTGTTGAATGTCATAGCATACGTTCATATTGCAATACAGTCACTAGTTCTACACTTTCTTTTATGATGCCAGATGAACCAATACCTTAGGCAATAGAAACATTTTTGTGGGCAATAGGAATATTCCCGGAATATTATGCAACATTAAGCAATTCATGCATAATAGCATTAGATGAAATCTAAAACCCATTTATAATAAAAAATTACCTTAAGTTAATAAAATTAATAAAGAGCATATAAAAACCCCTATAGCTAATATACCTCTAATAAACAATAAAGAACATATACAAAAGAAACCCCTGGGGGCTTCCCTGGTGGTTCAGTGGTTAAGACTTTGCACTTCCAATGCAGGGGGCACAGGTTCCATGCCTCCTCAGGGAACTAGGATCCTGCATGCCACTTGGTCAAAAGAAACCCCTACTGCTAATACCTGTATATGACATTCTGGGAAAGTTAAAACTATGGAGATGATAAAAAGATTAGTAGTTTTCAGGGGTAGGAGTTGGAGGAAGAATAATAGCCAAAGCACAGAGGACTTTTGGGGCAATGAAAATACTCTGTATGATACAAAACAATGTATACATGTCATTGCATATTTTTCCAAACCCATAGAATGTACAACATCAAGAGTTAATCCTAATATAAACTAGGGACTTTGAATGATAAGGATGTGTCAATGTAAGTTCATCAGTTGAAATAAATATATCCCTCTGGTGAGGGATGTTGATAGTGGAAGAAGTTATGCATATCTGGGGGTAGGAGGTATATGGGAAACCTCTGTACTTTCCCCTAAATTTTGCTGTGATTCTAAAATGGCTCTAAAAAGATAGTCTTAATAACATACAGTAAATAACATATTCATATATTTATATAAATATAAATAAATTTTAAAAGAAGATATACAGATGACACATAGACACTAGTGTAATGCAAGTAAAAACCACAATACGATATATCCCAGATACCTGGATACCTAAAAGTTAAGACTAACTATACCAGGTTTTGGCAAAGTTGTGGAACAATTGTAACTCTAAAAGCATTCAGGGTGAGAATGCAAAATGATAAAAACACTATTCCCTTGAGGGAATCAAGTACATGATTTGAACATTTTTATATACATATGATTATAACTATACATATATATATATATGCAAACAGAATATTTACAAATACACTTATGCAGATGTTTTAAAAATATACTTCAGTTATTGCTTTTGTTCTTCACAAAAGTTTAGAAGGCTTTTCACATCACTACACATAAACACATCCCATTCTTTTTAATCCTCATGATATTCTATAGTATGAATAAGCTATAGTTTATTTAAGCATTTCTCAATTGATAAATATTTAATCTGTTCCTTAATTTTTCTAATACTTCTCTTCTATGTACATACTTCTGCATTTATCGTCATAAATTTTGAAAGTGTTTCTATATGACTCCTACAACCATTAATTCAGGATTTTCATTATTATTAAAAATTATCTTGAGAGAAATAGTTTTTCAGAGTTTTTCTAGATTCATCCAAGAGGTAAGATGCATGGCTATTTCACTTACAACCCAACCAGGAGAAAGGAACTACTGCGGATCTCTCAAACAGTGAATTTAATACAGTCATTTGTTAGTTAGAAGATGGGCATGCTGAGAAATCAAATAGAAGGCAAGGCAATAAGAGATCAGAAATGGCAGGAAACCGTGTTCACCCCTATCAAGGAATGATGAAAGGAAAGGAGTTATTACCAAGCCCAGAGTCTGAGATCACACTGTAGGACCTAGAACTAAAGCTGGAACTTGGATCATATAGAAGGAGACCATGCAGGGGGAAGCAAAGTCAGGCAGGAAAAGCAGCCACTGTTAGGAATTGTAGAGGAAGCAGAGAAAGGGTGAAATATCATATCCTCTTGCCTCCTCATGTCCTTCAATATTTCAGTTGCTCATATTTGCCCAACATGATCAGAGAGAAAAGAGCAAAGATACCTGTGAAAGACTGCTTGTTTTGATACAGAATACAGGGAGAAAATGGATTCTAGAGCAAATAGGTAATTGACCAGTGCACAGAGCAAGGCATATACTCTAGTTAATGGGTAAGTGAAGTCGCTCAGTCATGTCCGACTTTTTGTGACCTCATGGACTGTAGCCTGCCAGGCTCCTCCGTCCGTGGGATTCTCCAGGCAAGAATACTGGAGTGGGTTGCCATTCCCTTCTCCAGAGATCTTCCCAACCCAGGGATCGAACCCGGGTCTCCCACATTGCAGGCAGATGCTTTACCATCTGAACCACCAGGGAAGCTCAGTTAATGGGTAGTTGTACCCAAACATGGGGAATAGAGAGGTCATCAAACTTTTCTGTAACTTGATTAGTTCTCAGTTCATGTTCAAAGTTCAGTATTCTTACTTATTGATTTGATTGCTGAGATTCGTGATCCCAGGAAGATAGAACAATCATAAACATTCCAGTATTGGCAAGTTCTTCTAATAATTGTACATTAATAAATATCATTACAATGTTTAGTGTGAAAACAGAAACCGAGAAAAGCAGAAATAGGAAAGAAGAAAAGAGAAATGACTGCAGCATAATGTTTCAGAGAAGAATTAGTTTTCTTGACTAGATAGTTTGGGGAATTACCCTGGTCCTCAAATTCCCAAATATATTTATTCCCCAAATATATTTGCTTATATTCCCAAATATAAGTTCACCACCTCCCAAAAACTGAATGTTTGTGAATGAGTTAGGGATGGTGTTCTCTAAGGCCTTTGGCTTAGATGGGCTTCTCTTGTCTGTTTGTACTTGCCAAAGCTATTTGACATACATTTTATTTTGTCTGAAGAATAGTTTGGACAGACAGCTCATCAGTGTTTATCCTCTGGCATTATGTTGATTAGGAACTTGCCTGAACAGTATTTTATTTTCTTGGCTCTATGCTGCATCTTGAGTAACACATAAGAATTTTTTCCCCATAGTCTTATCTACCAATTCATGTTATTGTTGAAAAATCTTTTCTATCTGATAACACTTTTCACAATTTAGGATTTAAATTCTATGTGTTTTTCTGATGTTACTTTGGAAGACTGAGTTATTTCTTTGTTACGTGAACAGATAACCCATTATGTAAGCATTGATGGAAGTTCAGTACATAGCCGTTGAAAGAATCACCTTCATGTTTTATCCAACAAGAATTTTATGTAAATATAAGCAAGTTTCATGCTTCAGCAGACCTCTCCCGGCTCTTTAAGTATTAACAATGAGAGAAACAAAACTTTATGCTTATATATATATTATTCTGTGCTTTGCTGTGCTTAGTCATTCAGTTGATGTCCAACTCTTTGTGACCCCGTGGATTGTAGCCCTCCAGGCTCCTCTGTCCATGGGATTCTCCAGGCCAGAATACTGGAGTGGGTTGCCATGCCATCCTCCAGGGGATCTTCCCAATTCAGGGATCGAAGACAAGTTTCCTGCCATGTAGGCGGATTCTTTAGCATCTGAGTCACCAGGGAAGCCCAAGAATACTGGAGTGTGTAGCCTATCCCTTCTCCAAAGGATCTTCCTGACCCAGGAATTGAACAGGCAGTCTCCTGCATTGCAGGCAGATTCTTTACAAGCTGAGCTACCTGGGAAGCCCATATATATATATATATATAAATTAAAATAACAAAAAATAAAAATTTAAAAAGGAAAAAAAAATGTGACCAACAATTGAAATGCTCCAGAGCAGTAAATCTCCAGTGTCTGTCCATAAAACTGTACTGGATCAGTGGTCTCATACCCGCCAGGTGAATTTGTTCAAACAAACAAACCAATACACAAATAAGTAAATAAATCTTGGGCCCCGCCCAAATCACCCAGCTCAGGAGATAGTCATTTATTAGAACTGTGGGGACCCAACCCAGGATTTGTATCTCAAAAAACTTTCCTCATATTTCTGACATTCAGCCAAACTTGAGAAATAATGTTCTTATTCTGGTTTTGATTTCTATCTCTTTATTGTCTAATTAGGTTGAGCACCTTTTCATGTGCCTATTGACCATTTATAGATCTTTTTAAATAGATATACAAATAGATGGGGAAACAATGGAAACAGCAACAGACTTTATTTTCTTGGGCTCCAAATCACTGCAGGTGGTGACTGCAGCCATGAAAATAAGACTCTTGCTCATTGGAAGAATGGCTATGACAAAACTAGACAAAACTAGATAGCATATTAAAAAGCAGAGAAATAATTTTGCTAACAAAGGTCTGTCTTGTCAAAGCTATGGCTTTTCCAGTAGTCATGTATGGCTGTGAGAGTTGGACCATAAAGAAGGCTGAGCGCCAAAAAATTGATGCTTTTGAACTGTGGTGTTGGAGAAGACTCTTGAGAGTTTCTTGGACAGCAAGAGATCAAACCAGTCAATCCTAAAGGAAATCAATCCTGAATATTCATTGGAAGAACTGTTGCTGAAGCTCCAATACTTTGGCCACCTGATGTGAAGAGCTGACTTATTAGAAAAGACCCTGATGTTGGGAAAGATTGAAAGCAGGAGGAGAAGGGGACAACAGAGGATAAGATGGTTGGATGACATCATTGACTCAATGGACATGAGTTTGAGCAAGCTCCAGGAGATGGTGAAGGACAGGGAAGCCTGGCTTGCTGCAGTCCATGGGGTTGTAAAGAGTTGGACACAACTGAGCGACTGAACAACAACAATATCTTTAAAAACTGTATTGTTTATCTTTTTGTTGTCAGGCAAACAATCCTTCCTCAAATCTTTGCATCCTAGAGGATCCTTGATCCAATCCAAAACTCCTCTGCCCTACTCTATTTTTTAAAAACATTTCCCATGTAACCAAGTGCAGCAAAGAGATAAGGGTATAGAAAATACTCCCTCCCAACAAAGCCTGACTTTTAAGATGAAAACTGCTTCTTCAAATCAGTCCTTAAATTTCCCACAGTAGTTCAATTCAGTCACTCAGTTGTGTCAGACTCTTTGTGATCCCATGGACTGCAGCACACCAGGCTTCCCTATCCATCACCAACTCCCGGAGCTTATTCAAACTCATGTCCATCAAGTTGGTGATGCCATCCAACTATCTCATCCTCTGTCGTCCCCTTCTCCTCCTGCCTTCAATCTTTCTCAGCATCAGGGTCTTTTCCAATGAGTCAGTTCTTCACATCAGGTGGTCAAAGTATTGGAGCTTCAGCTTCAGCATCAGTTCTTCCAATGAATATTCAGGACTGATTTCCTTTAGGATGGACTGTTGGATCTCCTTGCAGTCCAAGGGACTCTCAAGAGTCTTCTCCAACACCACAGTTCAAAAGCATCAATTCTTCAGTGCTCAGCTTTCTTTATAGTCCAACTCTCATGTCCATACATGACTATTGGAAAAACCATAGCTTTGACTAGACGGACCTTTGTCAGCAAAGTAATGTCTCTGCTTTTTAATATGCTGTCTAGGTTGGATATATCTTTGCTTCCAAGGAGCAAGCATCTTTCTTTTTTTTTTTTTAATCTTTGGAATTTATTACTCTAAGAGGTATTTTTTGCAGATAATACAAGTGGGAACTATGTCTATTTTATGCACTTTTGAATTATTTCTAGATTTTCATATTTTAATTTCATGGCTGCAGTCACCATCTGCAGTGATTTTGGAGCCCAAGAAAACAAAGTCTGCCACTGTTTCCATTGTTTCCCCATCTATTTGCCATAAAGTGATGGGACTGGATGCCATGATCTTAGTTTTCTGAATGCTGAGTTTTAAGCCAGCTTTTTCACTCTCCTCTTTCACTTTCATCAAGAGGCTCTTTAGTTTCTCTTCACTTTCTGCCATAAGGTGGTGTCATCTACATATCTGAGGTTATTGATATTTCTCCCAGCAGTCTTGATTCCACCTTGTGCTTGATCCAGCCTGGCATGATGTAAACTGCATATAAGTTAAATAAGCAGGGTGGTAATATACAGCCTTGACTTGACCTACGCCTTTCCTAATTTGGAACCAGTCTGTTGTTCCATGTCCATTTCTAACTGTTGCTTCTTGACCTGCATATAGATTTCTCAGGAGGCAGGTCAGGTGGTCTGGTATTCCCATCTCTTTAAGAATTTTCCATAGTTTGTTGTGATCCACACAGTCAAAGGCTTTGGCACAGTCAATAAAGCAGAAGTAGATGTTTTTCTGGAACTCTCTTGCTTTTTTGATGATTCAGTGGATGTTGGCAATTTGATCTCTGGTTCCTCTGCCTTTTCTAAATCCAGCTTGAACATCTGGAAATTCACAGTTCATGTACTGTTGAAACCTGGCTTGGAGAATTTTGAACATTACTTTGCTAGTGTGTGAGATGAGTGCAATTGTGTGGTAGTTTGAGCATTCTTTGGCATTGCCTTTCTTTGGGATTGGAATGAAAACTGCCTTTTCCAGTCCTGTGGCCACTGCTGAGTTTTCCAAATTTTCTGGTATATTGAGTGCAGCACTTTCACAGCATCATCTTTTAGGATTTGAAATAGCTTAACTGGAATTCCATCACCTCCACTTGCTTTGTTCGTAGTGATGCTTCCTAAGCATCCTACTTGACTTCACATTCAAGATGTCTGGCTCTAGGTGAATGATCACACCATCGTGGTTTTCTGGGTCATGAAGATCTGTTTTGTACAGTTCTTGTGTTTATTCTTGCCACCTCTTCTTTATATCTTCTGCTTCTGTTAGGTCCATACCATTTCTGCCCTTTATTGAGCCCATATTTTCATGAATTGTTCCTTTGCTCTTATTCTACTATTTTCCTCTATTTCTTTGCACCAATCACTAAGGAAGGTTTTCCTATCTCTCCTTGTTACTCTTTGGAACTCTGGATTCTAATAGGTATATCTTTCCTTTTCTCCTTTGTCTTTCATGTCTCTTTTCTCAGCTATTTGTAAGGCCTCCTCAGACAACCACTTTGCCTTTTTGTATTTTTTTTTCTTGGGGATGGTCTTGATCACTGCCTCCTGTACAATGTCATGAACCTCCATCCATAGTTCTTCAGGCACTCTGTCTATGAGATCTAATCCCTTGAATCTATTTGTCATTTCCACTGTATAGTCATAAGGGATTTTATTTAGGTCATACCTGAATTGTCTAGTGGTTTTTCCTACTTTCTTCAATTTAAGTCTGAATTTGGTAATATCTGTTCATGATCTAAGCCACAGTCAGCTCCCAGTCTTGTTTCTGCTGGCTGTATAGCACTTCTCCATCTTTGACTGCAAAGAATATAACCAATCTGATTTCAGTATTGACCATCTGGTGATGTCCATGTGTAGAGTCTTCTCTTGTGTTGTTGGAAGAGGTTGTTTGCTATGACCAGTGCGTTCTCTTTGCAAAACTCTGTTAGCCTTTGCCCTGCTTCATTCTGTACTCCAAGGAAAAATTTGCCTGTTACTCCAGGTATCTCTTGACTTCCTACTTTTGCATTCCAGTCCCCTATAAGGAAAATGGCATTTTTGGTGGGTGTTAGTTCTAGAAGGTCTTGTAGGTCTTCATAGAACCGTTCAACTTCAGCTTCTTCAGCATTACTGGTCAGGGCATAGACTTGGATTACTGTGATACTGAATGGTTTGCCTTGGAAATGAAAAAGATCATTCTGTCATTTTTGAGATTGCACCCAAGTACTACATTTTGGACTCTTTTGTTGACTATAAGGGCTAATTCCATTTCTTCTAAGGGATTCTTGCCCACAATAGTAGATATAATGGTCATCTGGTTTAAATTCACCCATTCCAGTCCATTTTAATTAACTGATTCCTAAAATGCCAATGTTCACTCTTGCCATCTCCTGTTTGAACTTCCAATTTACCTTGATTCATGGACCTAACATTCCAGGTTCCTATGCAATATTGTTCTTTACAGCATCGGACTTTACTTCCATCACCAGTCACATCCACAACTGGGTGTTGTTTTTGCTTTGGCTCTGTCTCTTCATTCTTTCTGGAGTTATTTCTCCACTCTTCTCCAGTAGCATATTGGGCACCTACCAACCTGGGGAGTTCATCTTTCAGTGTCCTATCTTTTTGCCTTTTCATACTGTTCATGGGGTTCTCAAGGCAAGAATACTGAAGTGGTTTGCCATTCCCTTCTCCAGTGGACCACGTTTTGCCAGAACTCTCCACCATGACCCATCCATCTTGGGTGGCCCTACATGGCATGGCTCATAGTTTCATTGAGTTAGACAAGGCTGTGGTCCATGTGATCAATTTGATTAGTTTTCTGTGATTGTTGTTCCCACAATAGAGGCTCAACCTAATCTAACTTGGAGATTAGAAATATATTAAGTAGTTATGACTTTGGATTCTGTTGTAATTATTATATGTGTGTGTGTGTGTGTGTGTGTGCACGCGCACTAAGTCACTTCAATTGTGTCCAACTCTTTGTGACCCTATGGACTGTAGCCTGACAGGCTCCTCTGTCCATGGGATTCTCCAAGCAAGAATACTAGAGTGGGTTGCCATGTCCTCCTGATTTCTTAATTCCAGAGCAGAAGCTCTTTGAATGGCTTTTCTATTCAGCATCCACATTCATGACTTCACCTATCACTTATATGGTGATAACCCCAAATTTTCAACCCAAACCTTTCCACTGTATTCCAAACCTACACCCAGCTATCTACCGGATATACTCAATGAGAAGACCACCAGCATCTTCATATACATGTCCAAAATTAACCATTGACTTTTTTCCAACATCACTACTTCTATGGCTGTATATACATGCTCTTCACTGGCCATAGTAAAGAATTTTAAGTTCTCAAAGTGCATACATGCTTTTGCAGATGCTGTTAATTTTGGAAGGGCATTCCAACTCTATAACTATTCACTCTCATCCCTATGTCTTTTCCCCAATGGGTTCATTAATAACAAATACAATAAGTACTTTGTGTCCGGTTCTTTAAATGTATCATCTCACTTAATTTTCAAAACAACCCCATGAGATGTATACTATAGTTATCATCATTGTATATATGAGGAAAGCAAGGTTAAAAGACTTTAGGTATTTTTGCTCAGGTCATATGGCTGGTAAAATCAGAGATTGGAGTCCAACCAGACAGCCAGACTCCAGAGTTGGAGCACTCATCACCAATATTATGCTATCTTCCCTTTCTATATTACATAGCACATACCACATTCTCTATAATTGTGATTTTACTTATTTCTCTTCTCATCTAGACTCTGAATAATTTGAGAGAAAGGATGATTTCTATCTTATTCACCACCGTATCCTCTGTATCATGAATAATTCCTAACACACACACAGTAAAGCATTATGTGCTTACAACACTGTGTGTTGAGTGTATGGCTGGCTATAGGTTTGAATCAATGAATGGCTTCTTTAATGTGTTTTCTGGGCAATCCCACTCTATCTAGTAGTTAAATGGTTTGAATCTCTAAAACACATGCATGTACATGTACACACACATACATATACAAAAAAAAACCTGTAAGCTAGCAAACTGAATCCAGCAACACATGAAAATGTTCATACAACATGACCATCTTGGATTCATCCCAGAATCACAAGGATCATTCAACATATGCAAATCAATCATTGTGATACAGCACATCAGCAAAAGACAAGACAAAAACCATATGATCATCTCAATAGATGCAGAAAAATCATTTGATAAAAGTCAATGTCCATTTATAATTAAAACTCATGCAAAAGTGGATATATGTTTTATATGTTCCCTATATACCCACTATTACACTAACATAATAAAAACTATTTATGACAAACCCACAACCAATATAATACTCAATGTGAAAAGCTGAAAGCCTTCCTGCTAAAATCTGGAACAAGACAAGGATGCCCACTCTCACCACTTCTATTCAACATAGTACTGGAAGTCCTAGCCACAGCAGTCAGACAAGAAAAAAAATAAAGGTATTCAAATTGGTAGGGAAGAGGTAAAATTGTCATTATATGCAGATGACATGATATATATAGAAAACCCTAAAGACTTCACACAAAAACTACTAGAACTGATAAATGAATTCAAAAAAGAAGTAGGATACAATAAGGTATGTGTATATATATACACACATATATATACCAGAATATATATGTGTGTATATATAATGGAATATATATATAAATATATATGAAAATATATATTCTTTTCATTAAAAAGAATGAAATAATGCCATTTGCAGCAACATGGATGGACCTAGAGATTATCATACTAAGCAAAGTAAGTCAGAAAGAGAGAAAAACAAATACCATATGATATCACTTATATGTGGAATCTAAAATATGACACAAATGAACTTATCTATGAAACAGAAACAGACTCAAAGCACAGAGAATAGATTTGTGGTTGCCAAGGAGGTAGAGATATGAGGGAGGGAAATATTGGGAGTTTGGTATTTTAGATAAAATTATTCTATATATATAGAGAGAAAGTGGATAAATGATAAGGTCCTATTGTATAGCACAGGGAACTACATTCAATATCCTGTGATAAACTACAATGGAAAAGAATATGAAAAAGAATACGTGTATGTGTGTGTGTGTGTATAACTGAGTCACTTTGCTGTACAGCAGAAATTAACACAATATTGTAAATCAACTATACTTCAGTAAAACTTTAGAAAAACTGTAAGCTAACAACTTGTTGCATTCTGTTTACTTTCTAGAAGTCTTCAATTTATTGTTATTGAATTACACTGTCATTTATTATGTGTTCTATTGGGTTGGCCAAAAAGTTCATTCTGCTTTTCTGCTAACATCATAGGGAAAAACCTGAATGAACTTTTTAGCTAACTCAAATTAATGTTGTGGGTATTATGAAGCATTATCAGCCAGGGAATAAAATTATCATAAATATATAGTTATAGATTGGTTAAATAATAAGAATAGCAAATGAAAATAAGTATTCAATCAGATACATACAAAATAAACCAGAAATATTATCCAACTTCTAGAGATTATAGGTTGAAAGTCGTACAGTGACACCCAGTGGTAATCAAATTTAAAGCAAGCTTAGTTCATTTAATGATTTTCATTTCCAATTACTACATTGAATGGTTTTATTATTTTACATTTATATTTTATTTTTATACACACGATATTTTTCTTTAATTTTTGGAAGTACAAAAATTTCAAAGACTATTGTTTATTAGCATATCATCAAGAACAACAACTCTAATGCTTTTAATGGCATTTTAATTATAACTGTGGTCCAAAATAAACGTGTTTAGAAGTATCCAAACACATAATCTTATAAATCTGTGAGAGTGCAAATAAGAAAATAGAGGAAACAGTTTTCAAGCGGGTGCCATCTAATAGTATTTTGTATTTCTCTTGTGTTTTAACCTTTGCAAAGCATTTTAAATGCCTTATATGATAGATACCTCAGTGCATCTTAAGAAGTTATCTCCTTTTTTGATAGAATTAGTGTTAAAGCTTTAAATAAAAGAATCAGCTGTCCCCTCTATGTATCATGTTTTAATTGTTTAGCTGACAAAGATAGTTAAGTCATTTTGGCGATTGTCAAGTACAAAAATAATCTTTAAGTGACAACTAGAGATCATTGACACCATCGTTATGAATCTTGCCTCTTATCTAAGGTCCAAAGAAAGTCTATTGCTGTGTTTAATGTCAAATAACAGCTGCTCTGAGAAACTGTCAACGGAAAATTAAAACCACATTCAAAGACAGCTGGAAGAAATGGGTTATTTGTGCTAGTAGACACCCAAAGGCAGTGAGAACATATGCTTTGCTGCTTCAGCTTTAAAAGTCTCACAGTGATCATAGGTTTCAGTATAGGGGTTCTTAAATTATTTTATCTCACAGACCAGTAAGTTTTAAAAAATGAAGATCTGACATAGGTCTGTCATTAAACTTTTATTTTCAAGTATAGGAATTTAAAAGAGGGTACTTTAGTCACCAAAAAAAGTAGAAATGAAATAAATCTGTGTCTAAAGAACAACTTTTTTAAAGAAATGACTTTTGAAAATTATACCATTTTATCTTCCTTGCTTTTCACAGACTAGTGAAAACATGATCAAGTACCAATAACTGGAAACTGACCTCCAGAACACTGTTAAATTTTACCCTATGTCACTAGTTGGAAAATGCCCTTTCCATGTGAGAGATTAATTCACAGAAGTGTGTATTTTAGGGAATGGGATTAGAATTCTATGAAAATTCTGATTATATGTTTGTGGAAGAATTAGTTAGTTGTTGTTTTTCAGTTGCTAAGTCATGTCTCTTTGCAACCCCATGGACTGTAACATGCCAGGCTTCCCTGTCCTTCACTATCTCCCAGAGTTTGTGCAAACTCATGTCCATTGAGTCAGTGATGCCATCCAACCATCTCATCCTCTGTTGCCCTCTTCTCTTCCTGCCCTCAATCTTTCCCAGCATCAGGGTCTTTTCTAAAGAGTTGGTTCTTTCCATCAAGTAACCAAAGTACTGGAGCTTCAGCTTCAGCATCAGTCCTTCCAATGAATATTCAGGATTGATTTCCTTTAGGATTGACTGGTTTGATCTCCTTGCAGTCCAAGGGACTCTCAAGAGTCTTCTCTAGCACCACAGTTCAAAAGCATCAATTCTTCAGCACTCAGCCTTCTTTATGGTCCAACTCTTACATCTGTACATGACTACTGGAAAAATCATAGCTTTGACTATATGGACCTTTGTCAGCAAAGTGATGTCTCTGCTTTTTAATATGCTGTCTAGGTTTGTCATAGCTTTTCTTCCAAGGAGCAAGCATCTTAATTTTGTGGCTGCAGTTACTGTCCACAGTGATTTTGGAGCCCAAGAAATAAAATCTGTCACTGCTTCCACTTTTTCCCCTTCTATTTGCCATGAAGTGATGGGACCAGATGCCGTGATCTTAGTTTTTTGAATGTTAAGTTTCAAGGCAGCTTTTTCACTCTCCTCTTTTACCTTCATCAAGAGGCTCTTTAGTTCCTCTTCACATTCTGCCATTAGTGTGGTGTCATCTGCATATTGAGGTTGTTGATATTTCTCCCAGCAATCTTGATTCCAGCTTGTGATTCATCCAGCCTGGCATTTTGCATGATGTTTTCTGCATATAATTTAAATAAGCGAGGTTATAATATATGGTGAGAGACTTAATTTTGGGGGGTTCCACAATCACTGCAGAAAAAAAAAAAAAAAAGCAAAATCACTGCAGATGGTGACTGTAGCCACGAAATTAAAAGACGCTTGCTCCTTGGAAGAAAAGCTATGACCAACCTAGACAGCATATTAAAAAGCAGAAACATTACTTTGCTAACAAAGGTCTGTCTAGTCAAAGCTATGGTTTTTCCAGTAGTCATGTATGGATGTGAAAGTTGGGCTATAAAGAAAGCTGAGCACCAAAGAATTGATGCTTTTGAACTGTGGTGTTGGAGAAGATTCTTGAGAGTCCCTTGGACTGCAAGAAGATCCAACCAGTCAATCCTAAAGGAAATCAGTCATGAATATTCATTGGAAGGACTGATGCTGAAACTGAATCTCCAATATTTTGGCTACCTGAGGCGAAGAACCAACTCGTTGGAAAAGACGCTGATGCTGGGAAAGATTGAAGGTAGAAGGAGAAAGGGATGACAGAGGATGAAATGGTTGGATAGTATCACCAACTCGATGGACATGAGTTTGAGTAAGCTCCAGGAATTGGTGATGGACAGGGAAGTCTGGTATACTGCAGTCCATGGGGTCACAAAGAGTCAGACATGACTGAGAGATTGAACTGAACTGAATATACAGCCTTGTCATGCTCCTTTCCCAATTTTGAACCAGATGTAATGATATATATAAATAAAGAAATATTTAACACTTAATATTTAGTTCTTAAGTGTCAACAGCTAAATGGGTTATATTTATTATCATCTTTAATTCTCACCACAAACATTTGAAATAGGTACTAATAATATCCCCATATTTTGTTTAACAAAACTGGGGCACAAAAAGTTTAAGTAACCTTCCTAAGGTTTTATAGCTGGCAAAGGGTGAAGAAAATATTTGAACACAAAGAACATGAGTCCAAAGCCTGAACTGTTAGCCAAAATGCTGTAACTTTGGATTTGAATAGCTTATCTTCATTGCTTTCATAAATAAAAGACAAGAAACAGAAAAAGTTAATTAAGTTTGAATTGAGTACTGTTTGTACAAGTTGGCTACATTTGGATTTTTTATCAAAGAGTGCAAATGTCTGCATCTACAGTGACCTTAAATGTGATTTCATGGAATTAGGAATGAAATGGTCAGTGTCTTTATTTCTCCCTCATTCCAGAGAATGATATGCATGGTACAAATTAAGTCATTTTGGTGACATAGCAAGAAGTTATCTCCTATTCCCAATTAGTCTTTCTCCCTTACTTGGATCAACAAATGAGCATTTACTTTGTGCAGATGTTGGACTATTGATTTTGGAAAATATAAAAAAGTAAAAAACATCTGGTCTTGCTCTCAATAAATGCAGACCTAGAGAAGAATACGCTGTGGTTTCCAAGTCTGCTTCCTGATTGAAATCACCTAGAGAGCTTTTTGAAAAATTTGTATTCCCAAAGCCCATCTCAAATTTGCTCCACCAGAAAGTCCAGGGAAGTCTAGGGGTATATATTTAACAAATGCCCACAAGTGATTTTTTTGTGTGTGTGTATTCAGGTTTGAAATCTCTGCTATAGAGTACTGGAAACTTTGTAGTGACTGGAAGAATTTTTTTCTGCCAGTTACACCTCTTCTTTTCTACAGACACCATATGGGGGTCCCAATTTTGAAAATATCCTCTATTACTATAGCAGAAGCTTATATTGTAAAGGCAGAAAAGAGCTAGATCATGTAAAGTCTTGAATGCTGTGCCAGGAAATATGAATATTGTTTTCTAAATTAGTGGTTCCAAATCTTACAGCAACTGGCTTTATAAAAAAATGGAATTTTATAAAATATACTGAATCATTATTTCCAGGAACAGAGCCTGGGCATCTTTGAAAAGTATTTGATTGGTCAAACAGTTCATTCAGGTTTTCCACAAATGAACTGTTTGGCCAATCCAGTATTTGCAGAGATTCTGAAGCAGTCATTCTCCAAGCAGAATTTAGGATCCACTGCTGGGAAGATGAGATGGTTGGATGGCATCACCGACTCAATGGACATGAGTTTGGGTAGGCTCCAGGAGTTGGTGATGGACAGGGAGGCCTGGCGTGCTGCGGTTCATGGGGTCGCAAGGAGTCGGACACGACTGAGCAACTGAACTGAACTGAACTGAAAGTATTATTACCAACTCACTCTATGCTCTTAATATCCATGCCCTTGTTATTTCTACTTGGGAAGAAAGCTTATGGACTTACAATAAGAGAAGAGAAGTTAGTAACTAGTACCATGGAATTGCCATATAAAAATGAAGCAATTAACCCTGTTCACAAAAGAAATCTAACATTCTCCTTAGTAAAGTTTTCACAAAGTTTACACTATACTATTAGATTAATTTCAGATCTTTTCAGCATATTTCTATCCAGTACAAATTTGTATAGCCTTAAATGTCTGACTATATCATTTACATATTATCACATAATAAAGATTTTTAATTAAAGAGGGATAAACCATTCAATATATTATTTCTACTCATTTTATGGCTTGTAATTATCAGAATCAATTTGCTAATGATGGAGATAAATGTAAGCAACATACACAGGTATGTGGCATATTAGTTGCACATTTCAAACTCCATGAACCCTCCAATGTCAAGAAAGAGTATTAGCATGAGTTTATTATTACTCAACAGTGCTACAGAGTGGGAATCTCAATGTGATGAGCAGTGAGGTTAAGAACTTTTTTTTCCATGTAGAATGAATATCCATTTGAATCCCTTAAGGTTTCTTTCTAAGATTTTCTCTCTAAACAGTTTCTCCTAAAACTCTGTAAAACTGGTACAATAAGATGGGCCTAAGTCTTCTTCCCTTTTGGAAGAAAGATGCACTTGAGAAACCTAAGCGGATCAGAGAGATCCAAGGAAAGGAATTTAGAGTGGATAGCTTAAATAAGCTCTGTTTTTGACTCAGGAAAGCTCTGATGTTTGATAGGAACACATTGCATTGGAGTTACCTTCCAATAACTTTAGAAATCAAGACTTTGGTGTCTAAAACAAAACTCTACTTCTTGCTAAGTCATGTAACCACAGCAGGTCATTTAAACTATTCAAGATGTAAGCTTCTAAGTGCTCAATATATGGTAGTAATAATTCTTATAAGAGCAATAAGATCTTCAGGGCCAAAATTAGATTGGTATCAGAGTAAAGAGATCAAGGAAATCAATTTTTAAACTTAGGAGAGAGACAAAGTTCAAAATCTACACTAGGTTTAAAATAAAAGGAGGGTTGCTTTTTCTTTCTCCTTTTTTTTTTTAAAGAGTATACACCTTAATTTTGGAATGACCCTATTGCTTAAGATACGATTGGAACTACTCTTTTAGAATTGTCTTCAGAGCTTTTTAACCAAAGACACAAATTCTTTAAATTGCCTGGGAACCACAATTCAATTTTGCTGTTAACAAATATGAACACTCTTTTAATCCAGACTTGGCTGCAAATTGTTTTTGGACATGTTTCCATCTCAGAGGACAAAGTTTTCCACTTTGAGATTATAAAAAATTTGTTTGACTCTAAGCATAATCACCCCTCTTCTTTGTTACATTTCTCTGCCAAATTTCAAATCATTATTAGATGATTTTTGATTCAACATTTTGACCTAATTTAAAAAATAAGCCATTTGGTGGATGAAAGTAAAAAGAGTACAAGATGTGATCTGTCTTAAGGACATACTGTCTTGCATGTCTCTAAGGATAGCTGTCATCCTACTAATGAAAGAGATGCAATTCAGTGTTACATGTTTTTGTGACAAAGGTGAAAATCCCAAACAAAGACACCAAGGACTGCACAGGACTGGTGTAGAGAATGACAATTAGTCCAGTTTGACTAAAGCAAATGTCTCTATTGAAATATAATGGTAGATAAACATGAAGATTGGGTTGGGACCTTATTGTGGAGGGCTGTAAGCTAGGCTGAAGTATTCTATGTTATTCAGTAAGCAGCAAAGAGCCACTGAATGCTTTGAGCAGGCAAATAACATATAGTGAGCCTTTAGGAAACTTACCCTGGAAACTTTTTACTAGCTAGAAAGGGCATCCCAGGTGGCTTAGTCATAAAGAATACACCTGCCAGTGCAGAAGATGCAGGAAACATGGGTTCGATCCCTAGGTCAGGAAGATACCCTGGAGGAGGAAATGGCAATCCACTCCAGTATTCTTGCCTGGAGAATCCCCATGGACAGAGGAGCCTGGTGGGCTACAGTTCATGGGGTTGCAAAGAGTCGGACATAACTGAATGACGGAGCATGCATGCACAGAGTTGACAGAGACTGAATAGAGTGACTAGTTAGAAAACTTAAAATATTACAGGAGATGAGAGCTGACATTGGGTCTTGATAATAGAGAAGGATGGAGGAAATAATGTGGATAAAAATGCTAGATGTCTTGTAACTTATGGAACATTGAACTCAAGAGAGAGGAAAGAAACACAACATTGCAATTTAACTATACTTCAATGTTTTTTTTTTTAAAGAAAGACGAAGGAGCCAAAGATGAGAGCTATGAGCCCAAGTGGATGAATATATGATCATGCCATTAACAGAAACTACAAATCAGAGCATGAAAATAAAATTCAGCAGAAAATATTTGTTTTAATATCCTTTGTGTAATGTGTAGTTAAACATACAATGAGCAGTTTCAAATGCAGCACTGATTTTTGGAAAAGGGAATGAAAATTGGAGAAATAGATTTCTCATCGATGGGCTTTCCAGCTGGCATCAGTGGTAAAGAACTTGTCTGCCAATGCAGGAGACTTAAGATGCGGGTTTGATCCCTGGGTCAGGAAGATCTGGAAGAAGGCATGGCAACCCACTCCAGTATTCTTTCCTGGAGAATCCCATGGACAGATGAGCCTGGAGGGCTACAGTCCATAGGGTCGCAAAGAGTCAGACACGACTGAAGCGACTTAGCACGCGCACACACACATCACACAGACAACTATGCAGAGGTAACTTGAATCAATAAAAGTATAAGAGGAAAAGAAGATTAAAATAAAAAATAGAACTTTGGGGAATACCCATACTTATAAAGTGAGAGGAGAAAAGGAAGTCAGGAAAAGAATAAATTTCAAAAATAATTTTCAAAAACATTTGACAATAAAAATCATCAAAAATAGAATTAGTTATAGTTTTATAACTATACTCTTTATCTCCACTCTGTGCTTCATGGCCATCTTCTACATTCACCATAAGAGTGATAATTGTAGTCTTAGAAATTGACTGTCAATTAAAGTAGTTTAGAGGAATTTAGTATAAGACAACTCTGTATTCTAAATGCCCATTAAGGATGCAGTGAAAAGACTGTGTATATTATTGGAATCTCCAAAGATGCTAAGAGAGAGAATGGAAAAAACACACTATTGGTAGAGGTAGTGGCAGATAATTTCCCAAAACTTAAGAAAAACATCAAGCTACAGATTCATAACCTACAAACTTCAGTCAGGATAAGTAATAATATCGCCACTTCTAGGTACTAGGTATCTCTCCTAGGTACATCATAGTAAAGTGCCTAAAAAACAAAGATGAAGAAAAACTTAAAAGCACCTAGGGGAAAAGAATGATTTCATTTTTCACAAAGCAACAAAAAAATAAAAAATTACTTCTTATATTAAAAATTAAAGCTAGAAAACACTGGCATAACTTCTAACTACCAAAAAAGAAAATGAGAAGATTATAGCACTATACCTTAACAAAAATATTCATTTAGAAGGAGACACATTTTTAGAGCAAAAAAAAAATAGAAAACAAAACTAAGAAAGTCTGTCAACAGCAGACATAGAGTTGAAAAACTACTAAAGGAGGATATTCAGGCAGGAAAAAAAAAAAGATGAAATTTGAAGATGAATGAAAGAACATGGAATAACAAAAGGGAAAATATGTGACCACATCAAAATTAGTACTGATTATTATTAATAATGTATTGAGTAGTTTAAAAATACAGAGATTAATATTCATGAAAAAAATAACATATAAAACAGAGAGATGGTAAAATGAAGTTAATAAAATTATATGGTCATTGAATTGTCCAATAAGAGGTAATAGTACTAATTTGTATAGTATATTGATATCAGAGATATACCTTACAACACCTACAGTAATCACTCTGAATATTGCAAGAATATTTAAGTGTAAAGTTAATATGGTAAAGTATGATATGATCAGTTCAGTTCAGTTCAGTCACTCAGTCGTGTCCGATTCTTTGTGACCCCATGAACCGCAGCACGCCAGGCCTCCCTGTCCATCACCAACTCCCGGAGTCCACCCAAACCCATGTCCATTGAGTCAGTGATGCCATCCAATCATCTCATCCTCTATCATCCCCTTCTCCTCCTGCCCTCAATCTTTCCCAGCATCAGGGTCTTTTCAAATGAGTCAGCTCTTCGCATCAGGTGGCCAAAGTATTGGAATTTCAGCTTCAGCATCAGTCCTTCCAATGAACACCCAGGACTGATTTCCTTTAGGATGAACTGGTTGGATCTCCTTGCAGTCCAAGGGACTCTCAAGAGTCTTCTCCAACACCACAGTTCAAAAGCATCAATTCTTCTGTGCTCAGCTTTCTTTATAGTCCAACTCTCACATCCATACATGACCACTAGAAAAACCATAGCCTTGACTAGACTAACTTTGTGGACAAGTAATGTCTGCTTTTTAATATGTTGTCTAGGTTGGTCATAACTTTCCTTCCAAGGAGTAAGTGTCTTTTAATTTCATGGCTGCAATCACTATCTGCAGTGATTTTGGAGCCCAGAAAAATAAAGTCTGCTACTGTTTCCACTGTTTCCCCATCTCTTTGCCATGAAGTGATGGGACCAGATGCCATGATCTTAGTTTTCTGAATGTTGAGCTTTAAGCCAACTTTTTCACTCTCCTTTTTCACTTTCATCAAGAGGCTAAGTAATCAATACAAAATAATGCACAAAAGAAAGAAAAGGAGACATAAACTGTGGCACAAAAAGAAAGCAAATAGCAAGGTATTAAATTCAAGCTAAAATATATCAGTAAATACATTCCACAAAAATAGAGTACAAGCTACAATTAAAAGATAAGTATTTACAACACCTACATGTTGCTTTTTTGAAAATCATTTTAAAGATATCGGTAAGTAAAAGTAAAAAGATGGAATAAGATATAGCAGGTAAACGCATCGATAAAAAGAAAATTGCTATAGTAAAATTAATATTACAAAAAGTAGTTATTGTATAGTTGCTAAGTCATGTTACCCCATGGACTATAGCCCAATAGGCTCCTCTGTTGACTGGGTTTCCCAGGCAAGAATACTGGAGTGGATTGCCATTTCCTTCTCCAGGGGATCTTCCCAACCCAGGGATTGAAACTGCCTCCCCTGAATTAGATTATTTTATGACAGAGCCACCTGTGATGACATTTCTAATAAAAAGTTTTCAATTTCTTAGAATGAAACACTGGAGTGAATCTTCATGACCTTAGATATGACACCAAAATCACAAGTGTTAAGTGAATGATAATTTGACTTCATCAACATTAAAATCATTTGTGCTTCAAAGGACTGTCTAGACAGTGAAAAGACAGCCTATAGATTAGGAAGAAATTATTACAAATCATACACCTTATAAGTGCTTTTTTTATAGGCATTCTTAAAATTTTAATTATTTTAATTGGAGGCAAATTACTTTACAATATTGAAGTGGTTTTTGCCATACATTCACATGAATCAGCCATGATTGTACATGTGTTCCCCATCCTGACCCCATCCCACCTCCCTCCCCATCCCATCCCTCACGGTCATCCCAGGGCACTGGGCCTGAGCACCCTGTTTCATGTATCGAACTTGGACTGGCGATCTATTTCACATATGGTAATATACATGTTTCAATGCTATTCTCTCAAATCATCCCACCCTCGCCTTCTCCCACAGAGTCCAACAGTCTGTTCTTTACATCTGTGTCTCTTTTGCTGTCTCACATATAGGGTCATCATTACCATCTTTCTAAATTCCATATATATGTGTTAATATACTATATTGGTATTTTTCTTTCTGACTTACTTCACTCTGTATAATAGGCTCCAATTTCATCCACCTCATTAGAACTGATTCAAATACATTCTTTTTAATGGCTGAGTAATATTCCATGGTGTATATGTACCACAGCTTTCTTATCCATTCATCTCCTGATGGACATCTAGGTTGCTTCCATGTCCTAGCTATTGTAAAGTGTTGCAATGAACATTGGAGTACACGTGTCTCATTCATTTCTCATTTCCTTGTTGTGTATGCCCAGCATTGGAATTTCTAAATCATATGGCTGTTCTATTTCCATTTTTTTTAAGGAATCTCTACACTGTTCTCCATAGTGGCTGTACTAGTTTGCGTTCCCACCAACATTTTTAGAGGGTTCCCTTTTCTCCACACCCTCTCCAGCATTTATTGTTTGTTTTTTGATGGCAGCCATTCTGACTGGTGTGAGATGGTACCTCATTGTGGTTTTGGTTTGCATTTCTCTAATAATGAGTGATGTTGAGCATCTTTTCATGTGTTTGTTAGCCATCTGTATGTCTTCTTTGGAGAAATGTCTGTTCAGTTCTTTGGCCCATTTTTTGATTGGGTCATTTATTTTTCTGGAATTGAGGCTTCAGGAGCTGCTTGTATATTTTTGAGATTAATTCTTTGTCAGTTGCTTTGTTTGCTATTATTTTCTCCCATTCTGAAGGCTGTCTTTTCACCTTGCTTATAGTTTCCTTCATTGTGCAAAAGCTTTTAAGTTTCATTAGGTCCCATTTGTTAATTTTTGCTTTTATTTCCTTTATTATGGGAGGTGGATCATAGAGGATCCTCTTGTGATTTATGTCAAAGTGTTCTGCCTATGTTTTCCTTTAGGAGTTTTATAGTTTCCGGTCTTATGTTTAGATCTCTAATCCATTTTGAGTTTATTTTTGTGTATGGTGTTGGAAAGTGTTCTAGTTTCATTGTTTTACAAGTGGTTGACCAGTTTTCCCAGCACTACTTGCTAAAGAGATGATCTTTGCTCCACTGTATATTCTTTATTCTTGCGTCCTTTGTCAAAGATAAGGTGTATGGATTTATCTCTGGGCTTTCTATTTTGTTCCATTAATCTATATTTCTGTCTTTGTGCCAGTACCATACTGTCTTGATGACTGTAGCTTTGTAGTATAGTCTGAAGTCAGGTAGGTTGATTCCTCCAGTTCCATTCTTCTTTCTCAAGATTGTTTTGGCTATTCAAGGTTTTTTGTATTTTCATACAAATTGTGAAATTATTTGTTCTAGTTCTCTGAAAAATACCATTGGTAGCTTGATAGGAATTGCATTGAATCTGTAGATTGCTTTGGGTCATATACCCATTTTCACTATATGGATTCTTTTGATCCATGAACATGGTATTTCATCTATTTGTGTCATCTTGCATTTCTATACACTAACAATGAGAAAACAGAAAAGAAATTAAGGAAACAATTCCATTCACCATTGCAATGAAAAAAATAAAATACTTAGGAATAAATCTACCTAAAGAAACAGAAGACCTATATATAGAAAACTATAAAACACTGATGAAAGAAATCAAAGATGAGACAAATAGATGGTTTTTTAACACTTATTTTCAACTCTTTTGGTTATATACTTATCAGTATATGATAGAATATGTAAAGAATATGTAAAAATATGTAAAATATGTATTTTACACTTCCTGTGAAATAAATAATTAAATTTAAACTTGAGCAAAATACTCATATAGACATTTCTCCAAAAAGATATACAAATGGCCAGCAGGACTTGAAGACATGTTCAACATCATTAGACATTAGGGAAATGTCTTTTTTTTTTTCTTTTTTTTGTATTTGAAAAACAAGTTTTATTAAGCAGTTTTTACATAATCAACTGCTCACAGTTTGCAGTTAAAACATTGCGCATATTGTATATATTCACTACTACTCAATTACAAAATCTTCAGACAGCAGTGAAAAACATGCTCAAGTAACTCATTTAAAAAAAGAGAACCATGACTCCTTAAAGTACAAAATGTTGGGTGATGTCACTTCAGACAAAAAATGAGGGGTTTTTAAAAATACACATTTACAGTACTTTATTTAGGTAGGTTTTTACCCTTGTTTGCTTATAGCACTGTACAAGTTTCAGTGCCCAGAAACTAAAGTAATAATGTACTCTAAATCATTTCAACTTAAAATAGTTTGCATTTTTCACTTGATACATGCTATTTAAATATTTTAATATGTAAAACACTTGAAAGCAAACCACTCCACAACCACTAAGATAGTTAGAATCAGAAAGACAGATTGTTAGAATCAAAAAGACCAACAATTGCTGGTGAGAATGCAAAGAGAATAAAACCCTCATCCATTGCTGGGAGAATATAAAGTGGTGCAGCTACTTTGGAATAGAGTTTGGCAGTTTCTTTTTCCCCTCACATTTAGTTATTTTATCTCGTGTTTATATAAATGTATTATTTTTAATTGAAGGATAATTCCTTTACAGTATTGTGTGGTTTCTGCCATACATCAACATGAATCAGCCATAGCTGTACATGTGTCCCCTTCCCCTTGAACCTCCTTCCCATGTCCCACCCCTCTAAGTTGTTAAAATTTAAACACAGCATTACCATATGAGGGAGCAATTCTACAACTAAGTGTATAGTCAAGAGAACAAAAAACAGACTTTAAAACAAAAGCTTGCTCATAAATATTCATAGCATTATTCTTCATGATAAGCTAATAAATGTATTGTTAACATAACAAATATTACTCAAAATAAAGAGTGGGGAAAAAAAAGTCCATCAACGAATGAATGGATAAACAAAATGTGATATATTCACACAATGGAATACTATTCATCCATAAAAAGTAATGAAGTACAGATTCACGCCACAACATTGATGAACCTTGGAAGTGTTATGCAAAGTAAAAGAAGCCAGAGACCAAAGGCCACATATTGGATGAGTCCATTCTTCTGAAATGCCTATGATAAGCAAACCTATAGAGATACAGAATATAGATCAGTGGTTACTTGGAGCTGAAGAAGAGGTTGAAGAGAGAAAGGGGAATGATTACTAATAGTTACAAGGTTATTTTTGGAGTGATGGAATGTGCTAAATTTAGATTATATGATATTTACATACTGTGTAAATATACTAAAAATAACTGAATTACCCCCTTTAATGGACATACATAAATCTTCTATAAATTATATTAGTATATTTTAAATGTTCAAACATGTTTAAAACTTGGTTAAAAATAATTAAAGAGGTGGATATCTACAAAAACAGCAGCCTTAGAAGTGGAAGATTAGTTAAAATCTTTCAGAGACTAGAAAAAAAGAGAACAAAGTATTGCTTTATTTTAGATTTCAAAATAAGAATATTAGTAAGAGATGAGTAAGAGAATCTATAGGCAAATCTCACTCATGATCATAAATGCAAAAATATATATATATTAGAAAGCAAACTGAAACTAGTGGTGCATAAAAGTAATGCATTATTAAAATTAGGTTTGTCTCAGGAGAATAAGGCTGGTTTAACATGATCAAATCCATAGGTGTAATTCAACTTCTAGCAGATTAAAAGAGAAAATATACATAATGGTCTCAATAGGCACAAAGTTTTTTAACAAAATTCAATATACATTCAAATTTTAAAATCTTAATCAGTGAGGGATAATATGGAATTTTATTAACCTGATAAAGAGTAAAACCAAAAAATAGAGTAAATATCATTCTTAATAGTTAAAAATTTGAAATTTGTACTTTCTTTAAAATTAAGAAGAAAACAATGATATCCACTATTACTGCTTCCATTCAACAATGTTCTGCAGGACAAAATAAGGAGACCAAAAATAATCATTCAGATATGAAAGCAATATAAGTCAGAGCTCATTGTAAATTAGTGGGGAAAGGACTGATGGTTCAGTAAGATACACTGAGATAAACTTGTTACCCATTTAGAAAAAAAATGAAGCTGAAGTCCTATATTACATCATACAGAATATTTAATTCAAGATGCATTCAAACTTAAATGTGATAGAGAAAACTTTAAAACTTTTTGAAGGAAATATAAAAAGAATATTTATATTACCTTAGAAAAAGAAATGATTTCTGAAACAAGAAATCAAAGAACTAACCAGGAAAACATTCTATAGCACCTAGTCCTTATTTCTACAATTCTATTATATTTAATTTTACAGGGAATTGTAATTACTTACTTACTTGTCTACTCCACTGAACTAACAACCACTTAAGGATAGGGACTGTATCCTATTAATTTTATTTTTCCCCTCAACCCTGGTAGGTGTTAGTTGTATCCCTATGATAGAAGAGAAGAGAGAGTTTCAGGGGAAAAGAGTAGCTTTTACTTTTTCCCTGATTTGGTATCAGTGCTTTTCCCTTCCTAGCAATTAGCCAAATATTTCTCTCTTTGCTAGGTATATGAAGTGTCACACATGTATATTACCATCCACATCCAAGCCATGTTTTTCATTACCTACTCTCAGTCATCTACCTTATTTGTAAAATTTCAGTCCAATATCTCATTTCTTCATGGACTCAATTTCTTGGATTTTGAAAGGCACAATAAAGTGAAAAATAAAGGTCTATTAATGACTAAAGGGAAAAAACCCCAAGTATTATTTGTTCAGTTCTAAATTAGATCTCTGGAGGTTAATCTCCAGAAAAGAGATTCTAAAGATGCAATTAAAATTCAGAATGAGCAGACTACATCACTGCGGATCCCATCTTAAATCTGTAAGAGACCTTCCCAAGGTCTAATTCCCCTTCAAACATGAGAATGTCTTCTTTCACATTCTTGACATTTCAAGAGCTACGTCAGCTGTAATCCTTCAACAGAACACAAGAAGCCCACTGTTTGAGAGAAAAGTTTGTCCCATTTTGTTCTGTCCTAACTAATCATTCTAAATCCAGAAAAGGAACACACAGCCTTGATGTAATAGGAGCATTGTCAAAATTTCCATATTTCTGTAGGTGTTTTCCCAAGATATATTCTCCAGAAAGTTTTTCAACATGACCCCTTAGATTGCATAACTAATGACAAACACAGAATGCCCCAAAGCCTCTTTTACATAGAAACACAACTAGTTGAAGCTAGTTGCTGCTGCTGCTGCTGCTGCTAAGTTGCTTCAGTCGTGTCTGACTCTGTGCGACCCCATAGACGGCAGCCCACCAGGCTCCTGCCCATCCCTGGGATTCTCCAGGCAAGAACACTGGAGTGGGTTGCCATTTCCTTCTCCATAACTTTGCTTAGAGCATCCCAAATATATCTAGCTTCAACCAACCGTTTTTTGTAACAACTAGCAAAATATTACTGCAATATACACCAAGAAATGTTAACCTAGTTAAATCTTCTCATTTTAAAAATGAGGAGAAAAGACCCAGAAAAGTTTCTGAAATGCTTAAATCAACAAAACTATTTATTTGCAGAGCCAGGAATGCAACTCAGGCATGGCAGCTTGTAAGTGTGGAGCATTCTTCTCTTCTGCCTTTATTCTCTCTAAATCCCTAGGGAAGGATGCCATTTAACCACAAATTGGTTTCTTGGCAATCTCCTTCATTTCTTCTTTAAGGAAAATTTTATTACCTATACCAGTGATTTGCAACCAGATGGGTGACGCTAAGAGAAACCGGGAAGAAGTGTTAGAATCGGTAGGGGAAGAGAAGCATTTCTAAAAGCATATTATATGTTAAAGTATACTTTTTTATTTGGGAAAAAAGGATATTTTCTTTCCTTATATAAGGCTTTTTGTAGGAAATGACATTTAGTCTCATAAAGAACAAGTAGTAATCAACCAGTCCAGCCAAACCAGGAGTAGTTAAAGGGTGTGGCAGGCAGAGGATAGTAAATTGTAAGGACTAGAGGCAAGAGAGATCATGCCATGATTTAGAAACTGCAAATAGTTTAGTGTGGTTGAAAGACAAAGAGAGAAGGCTGTTGTTGGAGGCAAGAAGAACCAAAGGAATGGGAGGGTGGGGGTGGGGTGAAAAAAGGTATGTACTTAGAGATAAGCAACATAGTAAAGAACTAATGAGAGGCCAGATCAGTAAGTGTCTTGTACCTCATGCAAGGGAATTGATCTTTATCATGACAGTAATAGTAACACATTAAAAATTTAAGCAGGAGAGTTACATAATCAGATTAAATTACAGAAAAATCATTCAGGGGAAAATTCCATAATTTCTCACAGAAGTAAGTTTTCAATGTGATCAAATTTTTCTGGCAGTTAATTTCCATTTTCTTAACCAGTGTTGCCTTTGTCCTGAGTGCTGAATGATTAATTTACAGGGTTAAGGAGAGATTCTAACAGCTTAAATCACTCAGGAATTGAGGTGCAAGAGTCAGTTCACCAAAAGGACACAATTGGCTCATAAGCAGTAACAAAAATTGCCCAAGTCAGTAAGTATTTCAGTTGGGGTCACCAAGAGTATAGTTCACAAGGAAACTCACACTATCTTTTTATAGAAGATAGTGAATTCAATGGAAACAGTTTATTTTTGTGTCATAATTTTTAATATTCTAATTGAGAAAACAAAAATTTTGAATTTTCATAAATTCATTATTGTCTTGGAATCAGTTGTCCACCCTCACCCCAAGACTTAGATTGAACGAGATTGTTCCACTTTTTTTTTTTTCCAGTGAGTGTCTATTAGTGACTGTAGTGTTATTAGTGTCTATTAGTGTTATTAGTGAAACAAAGAAATGTTCAGAGATAATAAACTGTCAGTTGGGGCTAGCCTCAGGCCTTACATATTATTTTTTAATTAACTTATTTTAATTAGAGGCTAATTACTTTACAATATTGTGGTGATTGTTGCCACACATCAACATGAATTGGCCATGGGTGTTTTAGTTAATTAGAATAGGAAAAAGGAGTCCAGAATGGCGATGGCTAAAAGACAAGGAAGGGAAAAGCCCATGAAAATAGAAAAAAGAAAATAGAAGGTCCGAGGACTGGAGTGAGAACCTCAGGTAAAACAAACAGCACTCCTGGCTAGTCCAATTTACATAGGGCAGGCCTGGGGGAGGAGAAAAAACATGGAAAAAGGAGCCAAAATTGGGCTGGGGACTCTCTTCTCTTTGCATCTTTTGTGTCGTCATACGCTCATGCCTTGAGGATGTATTTTCCTTTACTTTCTAAATAAAACTGAGCTGTAACACTGGTCCATGGTCCAAGGGCTGTAACACTGGTCCGTCGCTTCAAATTTTTGTTGTGACAAGACAGAACCGAGGAAATTACAAACTCCCGTAACATCTATGGTGGTGTGACTCGGATATAACCTGGCTGAAAGAACCTTGGCTCGGCCTCCACAAGGAGGAGGCCAAGCACAGCAGGAGCCCAACTCGGTGAAAGCTCCCATGGTGGAAGCTGAACACAAAGAAAACCCAGCACAGGGGAAGTGACAAGAAGCCCAGCATGCTGGAAACTGGGACAGCAAAAAACAAACTCAGCAGAACTTCACGCAGCTCAGTCTCAGATTCCAGAAGACCTCTGGTTAAGGTAGGAGGTCCTCGCTCCTATGACTGGAAGGACATATGGCTAACAAAATCTTAATTCCTTTACAATCTCTCATTTCTTGTTTCCTTGAACCCCCTGCAAACAGGTGAGTGGCAGTGGGTGCAACTGAGGGACTCTGGAGAGGCTACTCCCCAGTGTGTCCTGAATGCTCCACTATCCTCTGTGCTCTAGTAGCTGTTACCCAAGCCGGTGGGTACTCTTCTGTCTTTAAATCTTCTTTGTGCCAAGGATCAGGCCAATGGAAAGTGTGCACAGGTCAGGTATTTAGCAGATTTTCCAGCAGATTATGAAACGGATTCCTCAGTACGTTTTGTCCACTATTTTTTCCTCTGGTCCTTCAGCTCCTCTATCCTGGGACTTCAGTTCAGTTCAGTTCAGTTCAGTCGCTCAGTCGTGTCCGACTCTTTGCGACCCCATGAATCGCAGCATGCCAGGCCTCCCTGTCCATCACCAACTCCTGGAGTTTACTCAAACTCATGTCCATCAAGTCAGTGATGCCATCCAGCCATCTCATCCTCTGTCATCCCCTTCTCCTCCTGCCCCTGATCCCTCCCAGCATCAGGGTCTTTTCCAATGAGTCAACTCTTCGCATGAGGTGGCCAAAGAATTGGAGTTTCAGCTTCAGCATCAGTCCTTCCAATGAACACACAGGACTGATTTCCTTTAGGGATGGACTGGTTGGATTTCCCTGCAGTCCAAGGGACTCTCAAGAGTCTTCTCCAACACCACAGTTCAAAAGCATCAATTTTTCATGTCAATATATGGCAAAAACCACTACAATATTGTAAAGTAATTAGCCTCCAACTAATAAAAATAAATGGAAAAAAAATAAATTCTTGAGGAATCTAAAAAAAAAAAAAAGCATCAGTTTTTTGGCGCTCAGTTTTCTTCACAGTCCAAATCTCACATCCATACATGACCACTGGAAAAATCATAGCTTTGACTTGACTGACCTTTGTTGGCAAAGTAATGTCTCTGCTTTTTAATATGCTGTCTAGGTTGGTCATAACTTTCTTTCCAAGGAGTAAGCATCTTCTAATTTCATGGCTGCAATCACCATCTGCAGTGATTTTGGAGCCCCCCAAAATAAAGTCTGACACTGTTTCCACTGTCTCCCCATCTATTTCCCATGAAGTGATGGTACCAGATGCCATGACCTTAGTTTTATGAATGTTGAGCTTTAAACCAACTTTTTCACTCTCCTCTTTCACTTTCATCAAGAGGCTTTTTAGTTCCTCTTCACTTTCTGCCATAAGGGTAGTGTCATCTGTATATCTGAGGTTATTGATATTTCTCCTGGCAACCTTGATTCCAGCTTGTGCTTCTTCCAGCCCAGCGTTTCTCATGATGTACTCTGCATACAGGTTAAATAAGCAGGGTGACAATATACAGCCTTGATGCACTCCTTTTCCTATTTGGAACCAGTCTGTTGTTCCATATCCAGTTCTAACTGTTGCTTCCCAACCTGCATATAGGTTTCTCAAGAGGCAGGTCAGGTGGTCTGGTATTCCCATCTCTTTCAGAATTTTCCAGTTTATTGTGATCCACACAGTCAAATGCTTTGGCATAGTCAAGAAAGCAGAAATGAAGGGATGGAGCCAAAGTAAAAACAGCACCCAGTTGTGGATGTGACTGGTGATGGAAGCAAGGTCTGATGCTATAAAGAGCAATATTGCATAGGAACCTGGAATGTTAGGTCCATGAATCAAGGCAAATTGGAAGTGGTCAAACAGGAGATGGCAAGAGTGAATGTCGACATTCTAGGAATCAGCGAACTAAAATGGACTGGAATGGGTGAATTTAACTCAGGTGACTATTATATCTACTACTGTGGGCAGGAATCCCTTAGAAGAAATGGAGCAGCCATCATAGTCAACAAAAGAGTCTGAAATGCAGTACTTGGATGCGATCTCAAAAATGACAGAATGATCCCTGTTCATTTCCAAGGCAAACCATTCAATATCATGGTAATCCAAGCCTATGCCCCAACCAGTAACACTGAAGAAGCTGAAGTTGAATGGTTCTATGAAGACCTACAAGACCTTTTAGAACTAACACTCCAAAAAAAATGTCCTTTTCATTATAGGGGACTGGAATGCAAAAGTAGGAAAGTCAAGAAACACCTGGAGTAACAGGCAAATTTGGCCTTGGAGTACAGAATGAAGCAGAGGCAAAGGCTAATAGAGTTTTGCCAAGAGAATGCACTGGTCATAGCAAACACCCTCTTCCAACAACACAAGAGAAGACTCTACACATGGACATCACCAGATGGTCAACACCGAAATCAGATTGATTATATTCTTTGCAGCCAAAGATGGAGAAACTCTATACAGTCAGCAAAAACAAGATCAGGAGCTGACTGTGGCTCAGATCATGAACTCCTTATTGCCAAATTCAGACTTAAATTGAAGAAAGTAGGGAAAACCATTAGACCATTCAGGTATGACCTAAATCAAATCTCCTGGGACTTGAGCCTGGCCAAAACCCATGGTGCCTGGCTTCAGGACCTAATGAAGCTCAGGCTCTGATGTCTCATTGCAAAAATTCAGTTAGAGACACAGTGATAGGTAAGAGGTGGATTTGTTGGATTCAGAGAGAAGCACACTCCACAGGGTGTGGGCCATCACAGAGGGCAAGTGCTTCAGCCATGGAATGTGGTGTGGCTAGTTTTTGCGAGCTGGGTGAATTCATATGCTAATGAGTGGGAGGATCATCCCAACCATTGGGGAACCACCCACTCCTCTGTCTTTTGACAGTGCCTTGGAACTGTCCTGCCACCTCTGGGTGTGTCATTTAGCTTACAGATTGGGGATCAAGGTTTAGTTGAATTTGACTTGTCATCTTGGACCCATTTGATTTTAATCAGTTTATGTTATGCCCTTGGGCTATGTCATTCTTTCAAAAGTTGTGCCCTGCCCCCTTCCCTCCTGTTTCATGCTCTTTTCCTGAGCCCCATCTGGGCCCACAATGTTGCCTCTACAATCTTCTGGAGGGACAACCAGAAAATAGCTGGCCCTTGGGAGGGAAATACTGTATAATATCCAATCCCTCTAGATATTCAGGCCTTCATCTTCCATGTTTCCTACAACATGTGCAACAACAGCATCTCTCAGTGAACTGCTAAGGCAGGTGACAGGCACACAATGCCTGCTAGAAGTCCATCTGTTGGTGGCATCCCTTCAAGGGCAATTGGGCTTCCAGGGATAATGTTTGCCACTTTGGGAGTTAGCCCTGCAGGCCATTTGGGCCCAAACCCTTACCACCCTTCTCCTAAAGTTACAAACATACCCCTGGATCAAATCTCCACTCCACTTTTATGGAACATCTGGTCTGTTGCCTCTTATCAATTTGTTCTTAAGCCACTTACTAACTCCTACAACCAGGACCCTGCCCCTTGTAGGCAACATTGCTCCACCCCACTTATTATTAAAATACTCTTAATGCCCCTAACAGGACCAGATAACCCACTCCTTTGTCATTACTTCTGCTATTACCTAAAGTGGGTCTATGACAATGAAATGTTTACCATTGGAGACACCCTAACCTGCTCTTATGGAGGACTAGGGGAGGAAATCAGTGACTTACATTCCCTTAGAGCAGTAAGAGGATAAGGCTTATGGCTGCTTCACCAGGTTCCCAGTCTCAGGGCACAGGCTTGGATTGCTTTACATCATGATATCTATTCCCATCTGTGGTGAACAAACCAGCAATGAGTTAAGATTACAACCCCTTAATCCTACCCAGCACTGGTCACGCTGGAGACCTTGGGGATGCCCAACTCCAGTCTGGGGGTCCCAGGAGGTCAACCTGCCTCGACCTGCCTGGGGATTTGATCTCCAGGAGGCTGTCACACCTCAGCTTGCCTGGGGATCTGCACCCTGACCTGGGGATGCCTGGCTCTCAGGTTGCAACAGTACTGGGTAGGATAAGCTTCAAAAAGACTCACCCCTAAGGAAGTCCACCCATGGAAATTGAAGGAGGCCTATTAGTTTTTTTTTTTTTTTTCTTTTCCTCCCTGTCATCACTGTCTTTCAGATGGGAAATAACCAATCCACTTCCTGACAGATGCCCTTGAGATGCATCCTTGATAACTGGAAGCTGTTTGATCCTCTAACTCTAAGGAGAAGTCACTTAAAATTCTTTTGTGCCACTGTGTGGCCACAGTATCGCTCTGGGGGACAAGGAACACTGGCCTGAGGATGGGAGTTTAAATTACAATACCATCCTGCAGCTAGAATTATTCTGCAAAAGACAAGGGAAATGGACAGAGATCCCCTATGTCCAAATTTTCTTCCAACTAAGAGATATGAAGGAACTCTGTCTTAAGTATGGGATTGTTGTATGCCCTAAAAGTGAGCCTACTAGGCAAATGGTGTTAGGCACAGACAACCAAGAGAAGGAACCCCCCATGAAGGCTCACCTCCCATGGCTCCTGAGTTGCCTGGTGCACCTTCCTTGTATCCAAACGTGCCCCCATATCTGGGAGCACCCCCTCCACAAAAGCCAACTTGAGTATGTCCCTTAGTTGAAACTGGAGGAGAATTCGGACCAACCCAGGTCCATAAGCCCTTCTCCCTCTTAGAACTAAGACAGATCAAACAAGACCTGGGAAGCTATACAGATGACCCAGGCAAATATATAGATACATTCCAACACATTACCTTGGCCTTTGACTTGATGTGGAAGGACATCATGGTCATATTTAGTCAAACTTTATCTGACCCTGAGCATGCTAGGGTCTTAAAGGAAGCCTGAAGGTATGCTATGGGGCTTCACATGTCAAGCGATAAATACCCAGTAGGGGAAACTGCAGTCCCCTCCTCAGATCCTAATTGGAATTATAATGACCCTGAGCACATCTGGGAAAGGGATCATTTTCTGATCTGTGTGAAGGCAGGACTGAAAGCAGCCCAGCAAAAAGTAATCAGCTATGCCCAGGTCTCAGCAATAACTCAGGAGCCCAATGAGAACCCCATTGCCTTTCTGGAAAGGCTAAAAGAGGCCCTCCAAAAGACTACGAATCTGGACTTAGACACTTACGAGGGACAGGTGGTTTTATTTTATTTTATTTTATTTTATTATTTTTAATGTCTCTGCTTTTTTAAAAAATTATTTATTTATTTTACTTTACAACATTGTATTGGTTTTGCCATACATTGACTTGAATCCACCATGGGTGTACATGTGTTCCCCATCCTGTAGCCCCCTCTCAACTCCCTCCCCATCCCATCCCTCTGGGTCATCCCAGTGCAACAGCCGCGAGCATCCTGTATCATGCATCGAACCTGGACTGGCGATTCGTATCACATATGATAATTGACAGGTTTCAGTGCCATTCTCCCATATCATCCCACCCTCGCCCTCTCCCACAGAGTCCAAAAGACTGTTCAATACATCTGTGTCTCTCTTGCTGTCTCGCATACAGGGTTATCGTTACCATCTTTCTAAATTCCATATATATGTGTTAGTATACTGTATTGGTGTTTTTCTTTCTGGCTTACTTCACTCTGTATAATAGGCTCCAGTTTCATTGACCTCCTTAGAACTGACTCAAATGTATTTTTTTTATGGCTGAGTAATACTCCACTGTGTATATGCACCACAGCTTTCTTATCCATTTGTCTGTTGATGGGCATCTAGGTTGCTTCCATGTCCTGGCTATTATATCAGATAATAGTGGACACTATTTTTTTTTTGACACTACACTAAAATTCAGTAAGTGGTAGTTTCTTAAGTTTAGTTGCAATGTGGAATCAGAAGCCATATCACTGAACTTTTCATATGCTGTTACATTAAAATCCACTAATCTGTCTTGCATTTTGAAGAATATTTTATCCATGCTTTCTTTAATAACATCAAGTGCAGTTATTTTGGAAAATATTATTTCACTGAGTTGTGCAGATTTTTCAAATGCTAATACAATACCAAAAATCACATGCATAAATAATCCCTACCAATCTTATCAGAAAGCACTCTAAACATAGAGAAAGTATCACGCTTTCCTACAGATACAAGTTCCCCAAAGTTCCAATATTCACCTGAAAGCTCAAGTTTAATCATGGTAGAATATACCATTTCTTTTTTGCTTGACACAAGAGATTCAACTCATCTATCTTTGAGAAAATATCTGCCAATTATCCAAGTACGAATAACCCTGGTGTATCTTGCAGTCATTCTTTCAAATAAAAATGTTATTCCATGGGAAAAAAGGTTAGTTTATCTTTCAACTCTAACAATTGCTGAAGTGCTTTTCCACAAAGCAACCATCTTATATCAATATGCAGCAGAAGTGCTCTATGTATACTTCCATTTCATCACATGCATTATTAAAAGGGTAAAAATTTCATAAAATTAATATTTGTTTCTACTGCTTCATCAAAGACATTCTTAAGTAAAATTAACTCTTTTTTCCCCCTTGAAAGTATGTGGTGGTAAGCAATACAAGGACTACTTTTACAATTCAGTATCACTAGTTTGACTTCATGCTAAGGTATCAGCCTGATGTTCTGCAGTCTGTGGGGCCGCAAAGAGTCAGACACAACTGAATGACTGAACAACAACAACAAATCAGCAGTTTTACTCACCATTATTTTGCAGCATGTAACCACACAGTGAAAACAGCAAATAAAATATTAGTATTATGGGAATAGTTTTGACTTCATAAAACTGCTGATATTCTTAGAGACACTGAGGTACCCATGGACCAAATTTTAAGAACTGTTTCCAACTCTAGCTCTCCCTGTGTCATTTGAAACAATGGAAGATGCTTTCCTAATTCTCTCATCCTTTGCATGCTACATCAGTTTTCTTTGGTTTTCTTCCATCTTTCTGTCTGCTCTTTTCCATTCATTTTCTACTTTACTCTCACTCTTCCTAACATTGTGTCCATTCCAACCACTAATACACTTTTCCTGGCTTACTTCATCCACAGAAATATCTTAAAATCTATCTACTCATGAATCTCAAACAAATACTTCTATTTATTTCTATTAGATTATCTATCCAGATCTCTAGCTTAAGCTGTATTGAGATGAATGTTGGATATGTATATTTCAAATGCCATCTCACCAAGATTATACTCATCACCTTTCTCTCATTTTCATTATCCTCTCCTCCTACACTTTTGTTTCTCAAGTGTGTTCTCAAAGTAACAGCATCTCCCATATACCCCAAAAGAAGTCTGAGGATTATTTTAGACTTGTTCTCTTACTTCCCATAGCCAATCAACTTAACCTGTTCTTTTTTAAAAAAATTTGTTTATTTATTTTACTTAAAAATATTGTAATGGTTTTGCCATACATTGACTTGAATCCTCCATGGGTGTACATGTGTTCCCCATCCTGAACACCCCTCCCACCTCCCTCCCCATCCTATCACTCTGGGTCATCCCAGTGCACCAACCCTGAGCACCTTGTCTCATGCAATGAGACTGGACTGCTGATTCGTTTCACATATGATAATTTACATGTTTCAATGCCATTCTCCCATATCATCCTGCCCTCGCCCTCTCCCATAGAGTCCAAAAGACTGTTCAATACATCTGTGCCTCTTTTGATGTCTTGCATATAGGGTTTTCACTACCATCTTTCTAAATTCCATATATATGCATTAGTATACTTTGTTGGTGTTTATCTTCCTGGCTTACTTCACTCTGTATAATGGGCTCCAGTTTCATCCATCTCATTAGAACTGATTCAAATGTATTCTTTTTAATGGTTCAGTGACATTCCATTGTTTATATGTACCACCGCTTTCTTATCCATTTGTCTGCTGATGGACATCTAGGTTGCTTCCGTGTCCTGGCTGTTATAAACAGTGCCGTGATGAACATTGGGGTACATGTGTCTCTTTCAATTCTGGTTTCCTCAGTGTGTATGCCCAGCAGTGGGATTGCTGGGTCATATGGCAGTTCTATTTCCAGTTTTTTAAGGAATCTGCACACTGTTCTCCATAGTGGCTGTACTAGTTTGCATTCCCACCAACATTGTAGAGGGTTCCCTTTTCTCCACACACTCTCCAGCATTTATTGTTTGGAGACTTGAATGGCAGCCATTCTGACTGGCGTGAGGTGGTACCTCACTGTGGTTTTGATTTGCATTTCTCTGATAATGAGTGATGTTGAGCATCTTTTCATGTGTTTGTTAGCTATCTGTATGTCTTCTTTGGAGAAATGTGTCTGTTTAGTTCTTTGGCCCATTTTTTGATTGGGTCGTTTATTTTTCTGGAATTGAGCTGCAGGAGTTGCTTGTATATTTTTGAGATTAATTCTTTGTCAGTTGCTTTGTTTGCTATTATTTTCTCCCAATCTGAGGGCTGTCTTTTCACCTTGCTTATAGTTTCCTTTGTTGTGCAGAAGCTTTTAAGTTTAATTAGGTCCCATTTGTTTATTTTTGCTTTTATTTCCAATATTCTGGGAGGTGGGTCATAGAGGATCCTGCTGTGGTTTATGTTGGAGAGTGTTTTGCCTATGTTTTCTTCTAGGAGTTTTATAGTTTCTGGTCTTACATTTAGATCTTTAATCCATTTTGAGTTTATTTTTGTGTATGGTGTTAGAAAGTGTTCTAGTTTCATTCTTTTACAAGTGGTTGACCAGTTTTTCCAGCACTACTTGTTAAAGAGATTATCTTTTCTCCATTGTATATTCTGACCTCCTTTGTTGAAGATAACATGTCCATAGGCATGTGGATTTATCTCTGGGCTTTCTATTTTGTTCCATTGATCTATATTTCTGTCTTTGTGCCAGTACCATACTGTCTTGATGACTGTGGCTTTGTAGTAGAGACTGAAGTCGGGCAGGTTGATTCCTCCAGTTCCATTCTTCTTTCTCAAGATTGCTTTGGCTATTCGAGGGTTTTTTTAAATTTCCATACAAATTGTGAAATTATTTGTTCTAGTTCTGTGAAAAATACCGTTGGTAGCTTGATAGGGATTGCATTGAATCTATAGATTGCTTTGGGTAGTATACTCATTTTCACAATATTGATTCTTCCAATCCATGAACACGGTATATTTCTCCATCTATTTGTGTCCTCTTTGATTTCTTTCATCAGTGTTTTATAGTTTTCTATATATAGGTCTTTCATTTCTTTAGGTAGATATGCTCCTAAGTATTTTATCCTTTTCGTTGCAATGGTGAATGGTATTGTTTCCTTAATTTCTCTTTCTGTTTTCTCATTATTAGTGTATAGGAATGCAAGGGATTATTGTGTGTTAATTTTATATCCTGCAACTTTACTATATTCATTGATTAGCTGTAGTAATTTTCTGGTAGAGTCTTTAGGGTTTTCTATGTAGAGGATCATGTCATCTGCAAACAGTGAGAGTTTTACTTCTACTTTTCCAATCTGGATTCCTTTTATTTCTTTTTCTGCTCTGATTGCTGTGGCCAAAACTTCCAAAACTATATTGAATAGTATTGGTGAGAGTGGGCACTCTTGTCTTGTTCCTGACTTTAGGGGAAATGCTTTCAATTTTTCACCATTGAGGATAATGTTTGCTGAGGGTTTGTCATATATAGCTTTTATTATGTTGAGGTATGGTCCTTCTATTCCTGCTTTCTGGAGGGTTTTTATCATAAATGGATGTTGAATTTTGTCAAAGGCTTTCTCTGCATCTATTGAGATAATCATATGGTTTTTATCTTTCAATTTGTTAATGTGGTGTATTACATTGATTGATTTGCAGATATTGAAGAATCCTTGCATCCCTGAGATAAAGCCCACTTGATCATGATGTATGATCTTTTTAATATGTTGTTGGATTCTGTTTGCTAGAATTTTGTTGAGGATTTTTGCATCTATGTTCATCAGTGTTATTGGCCTATAGTTTTCTTTTTTTGTGGCATCCTTTTCAGCTTTTGGTACTAAGGTGATGGTGGTCTCATAGAATGAGTTTGGAAGTTTACCTTGCTCTGCAATTTTCTGGAAGAGTTTGAGTAGGGTAAGTCTTAGTTCTATAAATTTTTGGTAGAATTCAGCTGTGAAGCCATCTAGTCCTGGACTTTTGTTTATTGGAAGATTTCTGATTACACTTTCAATTTCCGTGCTTGTGATGGGTCTGTTGAGATCTTGTATTTCTTCCTGGTTCAGTTTTTAAAAGTTGTACTTTTCTAAGAATCTGTCCTTTTCTTCCAAGTTTTCCATTTTATTTGCAAATAGATGCTGATAATAGTCTCTTATGATCCTTTTATGTCTGTGTTGTTTGTCACAACAGACAACAGATCTCTCCATTTTCATTTCTAATTTTGTTGATTTGATTTTTCTCCCTTTGTTTCTTGATGAGTCTGGCTAATGGTTTGTCAATTTTATTTACCTTCTCAAAGAACCAACTTTTGGTTTTGTTAATTTTTGCTATGGTCTCTTTTGCTTCTTTTGCATTTATTTCTGCCCTAATTTTTAAGATTTCTTTCCTTCTACTAACCCTGGGGTTCATAATTTATTCCTTTTCAAATTGCTTTGGGTGTAGAGTTAGGTTTTTTATTTAACTTTTTTCTTCTTTCTTGAGGTATGCCTCTATTGCTATGAACCTTCCCCTTAGCACTGCTTTTACAGTGTCCCATAGGTTTTGGGTTGTTGTGTTTTCATTTTCATTCATTTCTATGCATATTTTGATTTCTTTTTTTATTTCTTCTGTGATTTGTTGGTTGTTCAGCAGCATGTTGTTCAGCCTCCATGTGTTGGAATTTTTAAGTTTTTCTCCTGTAATTGACATCTAATCTTACTGCATTGTGGTCAGAAAAGATGCTTGGAATGATTTCAATTTTTTTGAATTTACCAAGGCTAGATTTATGGCCCAGGATATGATCTATCCTGGAGAAGGTTCCATGTGCACTTGAGAAAAAGGTGAAATTCATTGTTTTGGGTGAAATGTCCTATAGATATCAATTAGGTCTAACTGGTCCTATTGTATCATTTAAAGTTTGTGTTTCCTTGTTAATTTTCTGTTTAGTTGATCTATCCATAGGTGTGAGTGGAGTATTAAAGTCTCCCACTATTATTGTGTTATTGTTAATTTCCCCTTTCATACTTGTTAGCATTTGTCTTACATATTGTGGTGCTCCTATGTTGGGTGCATATATATTTATGATTGTTATATCTTCTTCTTGGATTGATCCTTTAATCATTATGTAGTGTCCTTCTTTGCCTCTTTTCACAGCCTTTATTTCAAAGTCTATTTTATCTGATATGAGTATTGTGACTCCTGCTTTCTTTTGGTCTCCATTTGCATGAAATATCTTTTTTCCAGCCCTTCACTTTCAGTCTGTATGTGTCCCTTGTTTTGAGGTGGGTCTCTTGTAGACAGCATATATAGGGGTCTTGTTTTTTTATCCATTCAGCCAATCTTTGTCTTTTCATTGGGGCATTCGACCCATTTATATTTAAGGTAATTATTGATAAGTATGATCCCGTTGCCATTTTCTTTATTGTTTTGGGTTCGAGTTTATACATCCTTTCTGTGTTTCCTGTCTAGAGAAGATCCTTTAGTATTTGTTGGAGAGCTGGTTTGGTAGTGCTGAATTCTCTCAGCTTTTGCTTGTCTGTAAAGCTTTTGATTTCTCCTTCATATTTGAATGAGATCCTTGCTGGGTACAGTAATCTGGGCTGTAGGTTATTCTCTTTCATCACTTTAAGTATGTCCTGTCATTCCCTTCTGGCCTGAAGAGTTTCTATTGATAAGATCAGCTGTTATCCTTATGGGAATCCCCTTGTGTGTTATTTGTTGTTTTTCCCTTGCTGCTTTTAATATTTGTTCTTTGTGTTTGACCTTTGTTAATTTGATTGCTATGTGTCTTGGAGTGTTTCGCCTTGGGTTTATCCTGTTTGGGACTCTCTGGTTTTCTTGGACTTGGGTGATTATGTCCTTCCCCATTTTAGGGAAGTTTTCAACTATTATCTCCTCAAATATTTTCTCATGCCCTTTCTTTTTGTCTTCTTCTTCTGGGACTCCTATGATTCAAATGTTGGGGTGTTTAACATTGTCCCAGAGGTCTCTGAGGTTGTCCTCATTTCTTTTAATTCTTTTTTTTTTCTTTTTTCCTCTCTGTTTCATTTATTTCCACCATTCTATCTTCTACCTCACTTATCCTATCTTCTGCCTCCATTATTCTACTGTTGGTTCCCTCCAGAGTGTTTTTGATCTCATTTATTGCATTATTCATTATATATTGACTCTTTTTTATTTCTTCTAGGTCTTTGTTAAACCTTTCTTGCATCTTCTCGATCCTTGTCTCCAGGCTATTTATCTGTAACTCCAATTTGCTTTCAAGATTTTGGATCATTTTCACTATCATTATTTGGAATTCTTTATCAGGTAGATTCCCTATCTCTTCCTCTTTTGTTTGGTTTGGTGGGCATTTATCCTGTTCCTTTACCTGTTGGGTATTTCTCTGCCTTTTCATCTTGTTTATATTGCTGTGTTTGGGGTGGCCTTTCTGTATTCTGGCAATTGGTGTTTCCTCTTTATTGTGGAGGTTCCTCACTGTGGGTGGGGTTGGACAGGTGGCTTGTCAAGGTTTTCTGGTTAGGGAAGCTTGTGTCGGTGTTCTGGTGGGTGGAGCTGGATTTCTTCTCTCTGGAGTGCAATGAAGTGTCCAGTAATAAGTTTTGAGATGTCAGTGGGTTTGGTGTGACTTTGGTCAGCCTGTATATTGAGGCTCAGGGTTATGTTCCTGTGTTGCTGGAGAATTTGTGTGGTATGTCTTGCTCTGGAGCTTGTTGGCCCTTGGGTGGTGCTAGGTTTCAGTGTAGGTATGGAGGCGTTTGATGAGCTCCTATCATTTAATGTTCCCTGGATTTAGGAGTTCTCTGGTATTCTCAGGATTTGGACTTAAGCCTCCTGCCTCTGGTTTTCAGTCTTATTCTTACAGTAGCCTCAAGACTTCTCCATCTATACAGCACCGATGATAAAACATCTAGGTTAATGATGAAAAGTTTCTCCACAGTAAGGGACACCCAGAGAGATACACAGAGTTACATGGAGAAGAGAAGAGGGAAGAAGGAGTTAGAGGTGACCAGGAGGAGCAGAGGGGGTATCAAAAGGGGAGAGAGCAAGCTAGCCAGTAGTCACTTCCCTATGTGCTCTCTACAGTCTGGACCCCCCAGAGATGTTCACGGAGTTACACAGAGAGGAGAAGAGGGAGGAAGGAGACAGAGGTGGCCAGGAGGATAAAAGGGGGAATCAAAAGGAGAGAGACAGATCCAGCCAGTAATCAGTTCCCTAAGTGTTCTCCACAGCCTGGAACATACAAAGAGATTCACCGAGTTGGGTAGAGAAGAAAAGGGGCCGGGGGGAGATAGAGGCGACCTGGTGGAGAAAAAGGAGAGTCAAAAGGGGGAGAGAGCAATCAGGCCAGTGATCCTGCTCCCAAGTAAAAATGGGTACTGAAGATTGGGTTCTTAAAGGTACAAAGTTGATAACAAATATCAAAAGGCAAAGATTAATAATCCCGAGTAGACGTTAAATTCCCAAAAATACAGTATTAAAAAAAAAAAAAAAAAGGCAAAAAACAGAAAAAAAAAATCAAACCAAAAAATAAACAAACAAAAAACAAAGTCACAGAAATTATAAATATATATATATATGAAGTTTGTTTTAAAAATAGGGTCTTTTTTTGCAAGGTAATAGTAGGTTATAAAAATGAAAATTAAAGGAGTAATGGGACTTAAAAAATAAAATAAAAATAAATAAAACAAAGTAAAAAATTTAAAAATTTATTATTATTATTATTATTTTTTAATTTAAAAAATGATAGTAGTAAAAATATATCTGAGACTTTCTCTGGAGCTGTTGCGGACAGTGTGGGGTCAGTTCATCTTCAGATAGTTCCTTGGTCCGGCTTGTACTTCTCAAGGTCTATAGACCCCTTCCTATGTAGTTGGTGCTAACTCCAGGGTTTTAATCTATTGCACCTGTCACTTCCAAAGCGGTTCCCTCTGTTTATTTTAGCTTCTGTTTGCTGGTCTCTTCAGTGTCTAATTTCCGCCCTGCCACAAGGGGCGCGGTGGTGGTCGCTTTTTTTTTTTTTTTTTTAGGCTCGCTTGTTCAGTCGTGCTTTGGGGAGGGAGGAACACTGTGAACAAATACCACTGGGGTGTGTTCACAGTGATTCAGCCACACGGTTTTGCCCCGCTCATGGCGTGTATGCTTTCCAGTCTACACTGCTCCGACTCTAGGTTGCTCTGCCGGGAACTGTCTGATGCAGGCTCTGGTTTACATGCACTTCCAAGATCTAAGCCACTTGGGTTCAGGTTCTCGGGTACTCCACAAAGGCACAGACTTGGTTGGGCCTGCGTTTTGCGCCCATCCCAGGCCCCAGCAGCTCAGGTGACCAGGTGCTTGGCGCGCGAATTCGCCCCCAGTTGGAGGCTGTGGCTTACCCCCTCCCCCATCCCAGCTGCTTGGTTTTCTGGGGATACAGCAAGCACGCCTTCTTAGGTGTGCCGTGTGTCTATTCTGGGGAGCTGGTCTCTGGCTGCGACCCTCCCGGCGGATGTCGATCGTCCAGAGTCCCAAGAAGTCTTGGTTAGCAGAGAAGTCTGCTTGCAGTTTGGTATAGGATGCCTCTCTGGGGCCGAATGCCCCCTTCCGGCTCTGGCTGCCCTCGCCTGCCTGTCTCCGGTGGGGGGATGGGCCGGTCCGCAGCCGGCTAGCTCTGCTCAGTCCTTTGTTCTGTGAGCGTGACCTGGTGGTGTCTTAGGTTAGGGCTTTTCCGGGTGATCGCAGGATAGCTATCCCACAGTCTGGGTTGCTATCTCAAGCTAGTTCCCTCAGATTACCCTCAGGGCATTCAGGCCTGGTCCTTACCCTAAGCAATGCAGCTTGCTCCTCGCTGTCCCTCCCCTGCTTGCTAGTGGGGGATGCGAGCGTCTGGGCTGCTGCTCCGCTGGGAGTTGCTGTTAGGCACGTAATCTGTGGGTTTTAATTATTTATTTATTTTTCCTTCCAGTTATTTTGCCCTCTGAGATTCCAAGGCTCGCCACAGACCCGCAGGAGAGAGTGTTTCCTGGTGTTTGGAAACTTCTCTCTTTTTTTAAGACTCCCTTCCCAGGATGGATCTCTGTCCCTACCTCTTTTGTCTCTCTTTTTATCTTTTATATTTTGTCCTACCTCCTTTTGAAGACAATGGGCTGCCTTTCTGGGTGCCTGATGTCCTCTGCCAGCAATCAGAAGTTGTTCTGTGGAATTTGCTTGGCGTTCAAATGTTCTTTGATGAATTTGTGGGGGAGAAAGTGGTCTCCCCATCTTATTCCTCTGCCATCTTAGGACCGCCTCTAGGACAGGTGATTTTAAAGGACAAATTCCTGTCCCAATGTGCATCAGACATCAGGATAAAGTTACAACAGCTACAGCAGCAGGACCCTGCTGCCTCTTTAGATGAGATGGTCCAGACAGCCACCAATACCTTTTATAACAGAGAACAGGAGAGGGAGGCCAAGGCCCAGGAAAGGGAGAAAAGGAAAGAGATAAGGCATGCCCAGATGGCCACCCTCCAGGGAAGCCCTATGGCACACCCTGAGTCCTTGAAGGACAAGGCACGAGGCACGTGCCTAATCTGTAGACAAGCGGTACATTGGGACGAAGAATGTTCAAACTGTGACAAGTTTCCTAAAACAGTTTGCTACAAATGCCATCAGTTGGGACATTGGGCAGCACTCTGCCCTCAGGACCCAAGAGCCTCAAGGTCAAGCACCAAGCCTTCCCTCACGATGGTTCAACAGGACTGAAGCAGCCCTGCTCCAGCCAGCCCACCTGTCACAGATAACCATCACGGGGCTGGAGCCAAGGGTGCAACTGGATGTGGCAGGTAGGTCTGAGAATTTCTTGGTTGACACAGGGGCTACCTACTCTGTCCTGACCTCCTACTCCAGAGCCTTCTCCTCCCAACCTGTACCATTTTGAGTGCTACAGGAAAAAACAATTACTAAAACATTCACCCAAGCACTTCTTTTTTTGCTGGGATGGACAAATATTTTCCCACCGGTTTCTGGTGGCCCAGTAGGGGCCTTATTGGGAAGAGATATACTCACTAAACTGGGAACCTCCCTTGTGGTGGGAAGCTTTTCAGCCCCTGGAGCCCTACAGCTTTTGGTTACTACTGAGGAACCCATTACACACTCTCCAATAGGGAAAGATCAAAAACTATGGGAGGACAAAATTAACCCCCAGGTGTGGGACCAGGGGACTCCTGGACGAGCCCACCAAGCTGAACCAGTCATCATTGTCCTCCAAGATCCCACTCGGTTTCCTAACCAGAAACAATATCCCCTCAGAAGAGAAGCTTGGGAAGGACTACAGCCTCTAATAAATAAATTCCTTGCCTGTGGGCTATTGGTCCCCACCAATTCACCATGTAACACCCCAATCCTCCCTGTAAAGAAAAAGGATGGGACCTGGTGAATGGTTCAAGATCTCTGGATCATAAATGAAGCTGTAGTCCCCCTCCATCCCACAGTACCCAATCCCTATGTAATCTTGGGAGAAATCCCACCCAGTGCCAAGTGGTTTACAGTCTTGGATCTCAAAGATGCATTCTTTTGCATACCACTGGCTAAAGAATCCCAATATCTTTTTGCCTTCGAGTGGGAGGCTCCAGGAGAAAAACACCAACAGATGACTTGGACAGTATTACCTCAGGGGTTCAGAGATAGCCCCCACCTGTTTGGGCAGGCTCTTAGCCTAGATCTGAACCTGAGACCTAATGTGAAAATATTACAATATGTAGATGACCTACTAATCTGCTCTCCAGATGAGAAAATGCCCAACAACATGCAATTCAGGTTCTAAACTTTTTGGCAGAGAGGGGATATAAAGTCTCCTGTGCTAAGGCACAGATGGTCAAGACAAAGGTCACTTACCTGGGAGTTCAGATTACACATGGAGGCTGTCCTCTGATCGGGTACAAGGAATCCTCCAGTTGCCCTCCCCCATGACTCGAAAACAATTGCGAGCTTTCCTGGGGCTAACTGGGTATTGTAGAATCTGGATACCCAACTATGGTCTAATTGCCCAGCCCTTATATGAAAGCTTGAAGGGACAGGATGATTCAATCCCACTGATGTGGGGAACTCCTCAAAAGAAGGCAGAGGCTACACTAAAACAAGCCTTAACTCAAGCACCTGCCTTGAGGTTGCCAGACCCAGAAAAAGCATTCCAACTTTATGTCCATGAAAAAGAAGGAATAGCCTTTAGAGTGTTAACTCAAAGGTTGGGACCTGAGCCCCAGCCTGTAGCTTACTTATCCAAGAGGCTCAACCCAACCACCTGAGGCTGGCCTCCCTGCCTTTGAAATCTTGCAGCTATTGCAATCCTGATAGAAGATGCTTTAAAACTCTCTTTTGGGGGCAAACTAACTATTTTTACCAGCCACCAAGTGAAACAACTCCTAAATGGGAGAGGCCATTTATGGATGTCTGATCAAAGAATCCTCAGATATCAAGTAGTGCTGATGGAAAATCCAGGCCTCACTATATCCCTTTGTGAGGTTCTTAACACAGCCACAATCCTGCCTACCTCCCAGGGCTCTCTCCCCTTTCACTCTTGCCTAGAAACCTTGGACCACTGGACAAAACCCCGAGAGGGATTGTCAGAAGATCCTCTGACCAATCCTGAGGAAATCTGGTACACTGATGGAAGCAGCTTTGTCTTGGATGGAAAAAGAAGAGCTGGATATGCAGTAGTCTCCAATTTTAGAGAGACCATAGAGGCTAAACCTTTGCCACCAGGTACTTCAGCCCAATTAGCTGAGCTCATAGCCCTGACTCGAGCTTTAGAGCTGGGAAAAGGAAAAAGAGTAGCCATTTACACTGACTCCAAGTATGCCTTTCTGGTGCTACATGCACATGCTGCTATTTGGAAAGAAAGAGGCCACTTGACCACCCGAGGGTCCCCAATCAAATATGGTGATCAAATCCTTAGGCTCTTGGAGGCAGTCCATCTGCCCGCTGAGGTTTCAGTCTCCCACTGTAAAGGACACCAAAAAGGGAGCACAGAAGTGGCACAAGGGAACCAAGCAGCTGATCAGGCAGCTAAGAGAGCAGCATTACAGAACAATGACCTAATAGGGGTTGCCACCTTAGTTCCACAGACTAATTTGCCAGAAATTCCTTCATATACTGAAGGTGAGACTCTTAAAGCTAAGAGTGAGGGCTTTCAAGAAGATCATATGAGTTGGTTCCAAAAGGAGGGACTCCTTTTTCTGCCTGGGAACCTCCAAAGGAAGTTGGTTAACTCCTTACATGCCACCACTCATTTAGGGGAGAAGGCCCTCCAAAGATTACTAGAAAGGTCCTTCAGAGGAACAGGCCTCCAAACAACTATAAGGCAAGTGGTCTCCTCTTGTCCCACTTGCCAATTAAACAACCCCCAAGGAGCTCAAAGACCCCAGCTGGCCCAGCCTGTCCAATGATGTGGGACCTACCCAGGAGAGGACTGGCAGATGGACTTCACCCAGATGCCAGTTTCTCAAGTATAAATACCTATTAGTCATGATAGATACATTCACAGGATGGATTGAAGGCTTTTCCACCTGGACTGAGAAGGCTGAGGAGGTGGTAAAAAAACTGCTCCATGAAATCATTGCAAGATTTGGTCTGCCCAGGTCATTACAAAGTGACAATGGGACATCATTTACTTCTAAGGTCACCAAGGGGTCTCTAAAGCATTGGGCATTACTTATTATCTCCATTGTGCCTGGAGGCCTCAGTCTTCAGGAAAAGTAGAAAGAGCCAACCAATTCTTAAAATCAGTGATAAAAAAGATAACCCAGGAGACCTCCCTGGGATGGAAGGAGGCTTTACCAATAGCTCCCATATTGCCCTTAAGTAACAGGTTGGTTTTAATTCTTATGAGATTAAAATATGGGAGACCTTTTGTTTATGTCAATGACCTCTTCCTAGATCCAGAGGCTCAGACCCTCCAGTCTTATACCATGGCCATTGGGCAATTCCAACAGGATATATGCTTGTGGGGTGTCAACCAGGACCCAAAAGATTCTAAAGAGTCACCACTATATGCTCCAGGGACTCAAGTCCTAATTAAAGTCTGGAAAGATGGGTCCCCAAAGGCTCAACTTCAGCCCACATAGAAGGGCCCCTACCCTGTAATATTTTCTACCCCACAGCAGTCAAGGTACCAGGACATGACTCCTGGATTCACTACTCATGAGTCAAGCCATGGAAGAAAACAGAAGAGGACACTCAATACACCTGTGAGCCCCTGGGAGATCTCAGATACCTATTCAGAACTACAAATGAGTGCCATTCTAATGAACACCCCCAAAATTAAGTTTCTGGGGATAAGATTTCTCAGGATAGCTCTAAAGAGCCAACACAGCTTGGCAGGGGTTGTACTCCAAAACAGACAGGAGATAGATCTCCTGATCCCTGAACAAGGAGGGACTTGAGCCATCTTGAATGAGACATGTTGTTTCTGGGTAAATACCTCCAGCTAAGTTAAAGAAAGTCTCACAGTCCTCAAGAAAAACATTCAGACCCTACAGGATCTCAAAGAATGAGCTGGAGAGTTCTTGGGGTGGCTACAATCTCTCTTTGGGGGATCCTCCTGGTGATGGGAAATTTGGAGTTGGCTAATGCCCCTACTAATCCCTGTTATCACCATATTGATGCTGCTTATGATTGCTCCATGTATTATCAATTGTCTAACCCATTTTGTCTCTGCCCAGGTCAACAAGCTACAACATGCAGTGCCAGTTCAACAAGGATATATAAAACTACAGCCAACCACAGAAAATATCACTCACCCTTAGATGGACACTGCTATAAGGACTCTGAGGCCTGAGACTAGCAAGAGGGGGAGGCCCAATGCCCCTCGCTGTCCCAGTTCAGCAGGAAGTAGCCAGAAGACCTCAATGCCCCTATTCTCAAAGAACTGGACCTCCCATCTCTTGAGCGGGGAATGTTACGTAGTTATAATAGGAAAAGGGAGTCCAGAATGGTGGTGGCTAAAAGACAAGGAAGGGAAAAGCCCGCGAAAATAGAACAAAGGAAGGTCCAAGGACTGGAGTGAGGACCTCAGGTAGAACAAACAGCACTCTTGGCTAGCCCAATTTACATAGGGGAGGCCCAGAGGGAGGAGAAGAACATATAAAAAGAGCCAAAATTGGGCTGGGGCCTCTCTTCTCTCCACATCTTTTGGGTTGCCATGCCCTCACGCCTCGAGGATGTTATTTTCCTTTACTTTTTAAATAGAACTGAATTGTAATATGGAGCTGTAACACTGGTCTGTTCCAGGGCTGTAACACTGGTCCATCTGAGGGCTGTAATGCTGGTCCATCCATTTCAAATTTTTGTTGCAATGAAACAGAACCAAGGAAATTACAAAATCCCCTGACAGATGCACATGTGTCCCACCATCCTGAACCCCCTCCCACCTCCCTCCCCACCCTATCCCTCTGGTTGTCCCAGAGCACCAGCTTTGAGTGCCCTGCTTCATGCATCGAACTTGCACTGGTCATCTATTTTACATATGGTAATATACATGTTTCAGTGCTATTCTCTCATATCATCCCACCCTTGCCTTCTCCCACATAGTCCAAAAGTCTGTTCTTTACATCTGTGTCTCTTTTGCTGCCTTGCATATAGGGTCGTTGTTACCATCTTTCTAAATTCCATATATATGCATTAATATACTGTATTGGTGTTTCTCTTTCTGGCTTACTTCACTCTCTATAGTAGGCTCAAATTTCATCCACCTCATCAGAACTGACTCAAACATGTTCTTTTTAATAGCTGAGTAATATTCCATTGTGTATATGTACCACAACTTCCTTATCCATTCATCTGCCAGTGGACATCTAGGTTGCTTCCATGTCCTAGCTATTGTAAATAGTGCTGCAATGAACATTGGGGTACATGTGTACATATATTCCTTTCAATTCTGGTTTCCTCAGTATGTAAGCCCAGCAGTGGGATTGCTGGGTCGTATGGCAGTTCTATTTTCAGTTTTTAAAGGAATCTCCACACTGTTCTCCATAGTGGCCGTACTAGTTCGCATTCCCACCAACAGTGTAAGAGGGTTCCCTTTTCTCCACACCTCTTCAACATTTATTGTTTGTAGACTTTTTGATGGCAGCCATTCTGACCAGCATGAGATGGTACCTCATTGTGGTTTTGATTTGCATTTCTCTGATAATGAGTGATGTTGAGCATCTTTTCATGTGTTTGTTAGCCATCTGTATGTCTTCTCTGGAGAAATGTCTGTTAGTTCTTTGGCCATATTTTTGATTGGGTTATTTATTTTTCTGGTATTGAGCTGCTTGTATATTTTTGAGATTAATTCTTTGTCAGTTGCTTCATTTGATATTATTTTCTCCCATTCTGAAGGCTGCCTTTTCACCTTGCTTGTAGTTTCCTTCATTGCACAAAAGCTTTTAAATTTAATTAGGTCCCACTTGTTTGCTTTTGTTTTTAATATTTTTATTTTTTGATATTTTAATAATTTTTAATATTCTAATGGAAAAATAAAATTTTAAATTTCATTTCATAAATTACTCTAATTCACTATTGTTTTGAAGTCAATTGTCCACCTCCACCCCAGGACTTAGACTGAAGAAGTTTGTTCCACATTTTTGACCACAACTGCATTGCGGTGATCCTCATGACCAATGCACCTATACAGCATTCATTTTACAGGAAATTATTTCAATGAAAGTGCCAATTATGTTAGGGCCTCTTATCACACTTACCTGTCATGGGACCTATATAACTCCAATGCCATACAACCATTCTTTGGAGTCTTAAATTCTTTGTCATCTTCAAATCCCTGTAGAAGCACAAATATCAATTATATTAGAAGCATAAATAATAATAGAAACAAAAATAATACTATTAATGCAGTACTTTCTAAATCCTATGCGCTGTGCTAGACAGGCTTTATCTCATACTTGTACAAAATCCTATAACAATTAATATTCTAATTTGACAGATGAGGAAAGTATTTCCTAAAGAGATTAAGTAAACTTCCCAGAGTCATACAGTTTGTGGTCAAAATCAGAATTAAATCCACGTCTGTATGACTGCAAAACCTAGCTCTTCACCTTATACTTCTTTCTAATATTTTTGGTTACCTGTCATACAGTACTTGCTTGGAACTAGGCCAGTCAATTTATAAGCACAATGTAATCTAACCTGCAAACTAACCTACCAAAAGGTAATCTTACCCATATTTTATAGATGAAAAAACCAATGCTCAAAACATTTATTTAAATTGCTATTAGTTATTCAGGTAGAAGGTCTTCCCAGGTGGCGCTAGTGGTAAAGAACCTGCCTGCTGATACAGGAGACCAGAGACATGGGTTTGATCCCTGGGTCGGGATACCTTGGAGGAAAGCATAGCAACCCACTTCAGTATCTTCTTCAGCCTGGAGAATCCCAGGGACAGAGGAGCCTGGTGGGCTACAGTCCAAAGGGTCACAAAGAGTTGGACACAACTGAAGCAACTTAGTATGCATGCAAACAGGTAGAAAGAAGCAAAGGCAAAATTTTTCTGATCCTAATTTTGTGTGTTTAACTACAATCTATACCTTCCCTGGTGGCTCAGACAGTAAAGAACCTGCCTGCAATGTAGGAGACCTGGGTTCGATCCCTGAGTTGGGAAGATCCCCTGGAGAAGGGAATGGCAACCCACTCCAGTATTCTTGCCTGGAGAATCCCACGGACAGAAGAGCCTGGCTGAAGGCTACAGTCAATGGGATCACAAAGAGTTGGGCACAACCGAGCAACTTTTATTTCACTTCACTTCATAGTATGAGTACATAAACTAGTAGTTCTCTATTACACATACAGCTCCATGGCTTTGAATATGTGGATCAAGGTTCACTATGAGTGGTAGAAGGATTTGGCAAAGGGAGCAGCAGGAAGGCTGAGAGGTATATTCCCTCGGAAAGTTTTATCATAAATACTGAGTTTTGTTAAAAGCGTTTTCTGTATATTTGCAAATGATATAGCTCATAAGTAAGTACTGGGCTTCCCTAGTGGCTCAGACGGTAAAGCGTCTGTCTGCAATGTGGAGACCCAGGTTCAATCCCTGGATCTAGAAGATCACCTGGAGAAGGAAATGACAACCCACTCCAGTACTCTTGCCTGGAAAATTCCGTGGATGGAGGAGCCTGGTGTAGCCCATGGGGTGGCAAAAAGTTGGACACAACTGAGTGACTAACACTTTCACTTTCAACACTATGGCTCATAAGGGGTAAATATCCCAGATATATATATAGCTCATACAATTCAATACAAAAAAAAGAAACCCAATTTAAAAATGGGCAGAAAACCTGAATAAACATTTCTCCAAAGACATACAGATGGCTGAAAAGCACATGAAAAGATGCTCAACATCACTAATCACCAGGGAAAAGCAAATCAAAATCACAATGAGTTATCACCTCACACCTGCCAGAATGGCTATCATCAAAAAGAATACAAACAATAAATGTTGGTGAGGATATGGAGAAAAGGGCACCCTTGTACACTGTTGGTGGGAATGTAACTTGGTATAGCCACTATGGAAAATGGTATGGAGGTTTCACAAAAGACTAAAAATAGAACTACCATATGACCAAAAATTTCATGCCTGGGTAAATAGCCAAAAAACAAAAACACTAATTGAAAAGACACAAGCACCCCAATGTTCATAGACACATTATTTACAATATCCAAAATATAGAAGCAACCCAAGTGTCCATCAACAGATGAATGGATAAAGATGTGACATATACATATACAACAGAATATTACTCAGCCATAAAAGAATGCAATTTTGCCATTTGCAACAATATGGATGTACTTGGATGGTGGTATGCTAAGTGAAATAATCAGACAGAGAAGGACAAATACTATATGATATCACTTATATGTAGAATCTAAAAAATACAACAAACTAGTGATATAATAAAAAAGAAACAGACTCACAGATACAAAGAACAAGCTAGTGGTTACCAGTGGGGAGAGGTAAGAGAGGAGAGGCAAGATAGGGTAGGGAATTAAAAGGTACAAATTACTACATATAAGATAAGCTACAAGGATATTGTATAACACAGGGAATATAGCTAATATTTTATAATAACTATAAATGGAGTATAACCTTTAAAGTTGTGAATCACTATATTGTATACTTATAATACACAATATTATATATCAACTATACTTCAATTAAAGACTCAGTATAGAATCCAGGGTTTCCCAGGTGGCACAGTGGTAAAGAATCCTGCCATGCAGGAGATGCAAGAGACATGGGTTTGATCCCTGGATCAGAAAGATCCCCTGAGTAGGAAATGGCAACCCACTCCAATATTCTTGCCTGGAGAACTTCATGGACAGAGGAGCCTGGTGGGCTACAGTCTATGGGGTGGCAAAGAGTCGGATACAACTAAGCGTGCACACATACACACACACACAGAATCCAGGAGGAAAATCCTGGGAATGGGGATTGTATGTGAAGCATCTTTTTCTTCTCTTTCTCCTCCTTTGATGGTTCCAATCTCTAATTTCAAGAATACAGAAAGAAGGGAATGTTATCCTAAAACTAACAGTAGCATCTTCGAGTTCCCCCATATCAGTCAGCTTCAGACTCCAAGCCATGAAAGCCTGCCCTGCATCAGTCTTATGGATTATAAGGTCACATTTCCTCTGTTCTGCCCAGAAACAGGGGGATGGGCCTCATGAAATTAAATACTTCTTACTTTGCCAAAAGATAATTACAGTCATAGAGATTGAATAGATCCAAATACAATGTTTCTTTCCTAAGTATTCTCCATGGAGTCCATAAAACACTTATTGAAAACAAAGGGTCCAGAGTCAAATAAGTGTTGAAAATGCTACATAAGTTCTGTGACCCAAAAATAGGATGACCTGTAATTAATCATACAAACTAGGCCACTTTTGAGAGCCAAAGGGGATTTGCTAATAACTACACAGAGTCAAAAGCACATACTGGAAATGTCCTGGGCAAATCAGGATCTATGGTTAGTTTGCTATTTAACCTAGAACTTTCCAAATTTATTTATCCAAAGAATATTTTTTTTCCTCTTTGGAACACCTGATAACCTCATGAGAGATCATTATTCCTCAGAATATGTTTCAGGGAACACCAAATGTAAAGGTTTTAGGAGGATTTGCATGAAATGCAATAGATCAATGCTTCCCAATTACTTTCTGTAAATGCACACCTAGGAAGAAATTGTTAATATTTTTGACACAAAAAGTAAGCAGCTGAGGTTCCTTGTAGCCAGAAAGAACTGCCCAGGGAGTCAGGCATTTGAGAGGATTACTATCTCAACACTTCTGTAATCCTCTGATGTGTATACCTACAGTTCACAGAAGCTGTGAATAGACCAAAACACACCCACAAATGACCTTCGTGTATTTCTCTTTCTTGAACACATGTACACCCATGGCTGATTCATGTCAATGTATGGCAAAAACCACTACAGTACTGTAAAGTAATTAGCCTCCAATTAAAATTAATTAACTCATGTTTTTAAAAAATGACCAATTGCAGGAGATTAAATTAAATGAAGGCTTGAAAGACTTAATTTTTTTTTTTTTTTTTTTTTGCCCTTTTAGTCTTCTTTTGGCCTCTTTTGTTGCATAGAATTTGGGTCAGTGTCAAAAATCTTGAAAATTAAGGGAAATGCAAAAAATCTGATGACTGAGTCAATCAAGACACTGAATAAAAAATACTTCCATAGAAAAATAGAACCTATATTAGGTATTTCAACAGAGTCTAATACAAGGAATTAGTTATTATTTAACTAAAATAAAAGCAAAAAGGGAACACTGAGGGAACAAAGAGGCCCAGGTCAGGTCTCAGAACTCTGAGGCGGGTGTACTGCTCAAATGATTCTGTCACAACAGAGGACAAAGTGAGGCTACTTCTGGAGTGCCAAACGAAAGTAGAGACTTGGTCCTGTCATAGCTTCCTGAGCAGTAAACAAAGTGCAGATAATTCAGGCATTTAATTTAATTGGGGACTGTACATATTTTCTGCCATTCCTTCCGTGGCTTACTCCTTTTCATTTTCCAGATTTCATCAGGGAGAGCTTTCTTGAGCACTTTATTCAAAATACTACTAAACACAACCATGTATACAATTTCATAGCACACTATTTCCTTCAAAATACTCCTCACAATTTATGTTATTTGTTTAATTACTTATGCTTCTCTGTCTCACTAGACTTCAGTTTCCATGGAGAAAAGTCCTGTTTATTTTTAGTCACTTTGTGTCCCCAGAAATTAACACATTGAAGGCACTCATTAAATGTTGTTGAAAAAGTGAATGAACAAATTTCACCAGTTTAGCTTGGTGGTAGAGATGCACAAAGCCTAATTTACAAATACACTGTTCTCCTTTACACAGTGTCTTCTTTGTGCTTTCAAGAACTTACCATATTTGGGGATACAAAATCCCAGCCAAATTTTAATTTTTTGTGTGCCTTTTAATCTCATTATGATTAATCCTAACATATCTTATAGGGCTTCCCAGGTGGCCCTATGGTAAAGAATCCACCTACCAATGCAGGAGACATAGGTTTGATCCCGAAGTGGAGAAGATCCCCTGTAGGAAGAAATTCTCCAGTATTCTTGCCTGGAGAATTCTATGCACAGAAGAGCTTGGCAGGTCTATAGTCCATGGGGCTGCAAAGAGTCGGACATGGCTGAACACACATACACATACCTTATAGGTTTGTTGTACAAAACAATTAGAGACATGTTTATGAACATACTGTGAAATGCATAAAAAACCACAACAGTGCCCAGCAGCACCACCATCATTGCTATCACAGGGTTTTGGGGGTTTTTTTGGGGGGGGCAATACACATAGCAGTCTGACATAGTCAATTTTATGGGAGCTCTAAAACTTTATGCCAAATATACACAAATGCCAATCAGCCGTTACATATTACAAGCATCCCTGGTATGCAGGGAACAACTATTTAGTGAACAAACAGACCTGGAGTCTTTATTATTTGAAGCAAATTTTATAATTGAACACTAAATCATGGAGAGAAGCCACATTGCTTCAAGGCCACAGCCCAGAAAAAAAATAACATTTAATATTTCCTTTTATTAGGCTTTCAAAGAGACAGCCAAACATGTTCTCATAGCAAGCCTATGATATTGTTATCCCAAGGGCTAAGACTTGATTTGCAATTCACATAATTTTCAATTTCTTATTGTTATGTTCCCCCACCTCCACCTATAACTCTCAGAAACTGTTTCCTCATGCTGCTTTCTGGCTGCTTATGATCCCAAATTGTGTCCAATGATGTCTCAAACTTTCTCTATCCTTCTGAAATAGAAATAATTTGAAGTAGTATAAAGAATAATGGAGTACGAACACAGAAATCTGAGTCTAGTCCCAATATTTTCACTGACCAGGTAAACTTTGACTGATTTATTTTCAATATTAGAGGCTCAGTTTTCCCATCTGTAATATACAAGAATAGGATTGGAATTGAATCATTAAAAAGACTTTGAAATCTAATATTTGTGCATGTGTATGATTCTAGAAGAAGTTTGCTTTGTTTTATTCCAATATGACCCTTTTCTCTGCCATGTGCTAATATCTGATACTAGGTTGTTCATCAGATAAATCAATATTCATCAATATGCAACAAACTATTGTGTTACTCTTGCCAGTGAACGGAATGGGTTAACACAATGAAAACACATGTCTCTTCAAAGAGGACTTTCCCTTGAAGAAAAGAAAAGACTTTGATGTATTTGTGGGAAAGAGACTTTTGGTAAGATGGCCTTACTTCTCATGAAGTAAATGCACTTATGAATTAGAAGGGACAGTAATGGTCTAAATCTAATATGTATGACATCACCTCAAAATATCTTGAGCATATAAAAAACAGTAGTCTTTATTGCTCTTAGATAATAGAAATCACTTAATTGTCCAGCATTCATTATCGTTACTGGTTATCATTATAATAGAAAACAATGGCAATCGCCCCATTTCTTGACTCTCTGGCCCTAGGTTTCCATGAGAACAAACAATTCCTATGGCCTGCTGTGCAGTCTGTCTGGGAAGATTTAGGGATTGGAACTACTGATTTCTACTTTTGTGTAGTTGAATGAAGCTGTTAGTGAATATATCCTTTAAGCTGCCACCAGTCACCTGATCTTTTTTCTTTGTTAAGAAAAAAGTGAAAGTGTTAGTTGCTCAGTTGTATCCAACTCTTTGCGACCCCATGGACTGTAGCCTGCCAGGCTTCTCTGTCCATGGAATTCTCCAGGCAAGAATACTGGAGTGGATTGCCATTCCCTTCTTCAGGGGATCTTCCTGACCCAGGGATCAAATCCAGGTCTCCTGCATTGCAGGCAGATTCTTTTACCATCTGAGCCACCAGGGAAGCTTCAATTTGTTAAGAAGTGAAGTTTTTTATCAAAGTCACTCAGCAAACAAAACGTAGAGTCAAGGAATCCTAATTCCTCTTTCTAACCACTCCCTCTACAAGCATTAAGATCCACACATTACCTTCTAAATATTCAGAAATACCCAATTCGGTGCTCTACTGTAGCCTACACTTAACATCCACCAGTTGAATTTCCCTTTTCTTCAGTACAGAACACTCAGCTCAGGAAAGAAGAAAATTAATAAATGGTTATTAGTTAATACTAAGATATAAAAGACTGATAAAAGCAAGATATCCAGGAACCTTTCTTAAAGGTATTTATATTTTCAAAGATTAATGCAAGCTAAACACTCAAAATATATGGATTTCACTGTATGTAAGTAGAGAGAATGAGAGAATTCAGAGAAGAGGAGTTCATGGGCAGAGGGAATTAGATGACCTGACTAAAGTTTCAAATAAAAACAAGTAAAATTACTGAAATAAAATTAAGTGTTAGTAAGTATTACCAAATAAGTGTCATAAGCTTACCGAAAATGAAAGAATATTCAGGCCAAGAAATGAGTGAGGGTAGAAACCCAGAGCACTAAAGCTGGCTTTACTCTCAAGGGAATTTAATGAGATCATGTTTATTTGCAGAATATGGGAATTTCAAATGAAGCAAAATTCAAGTGCTAAAAATCCAATAGAAGACCCCATATAAAACTGGGAGAACAAAGTTTACCCCATTGTAGGGTAAACTAGAATTAAACTCACCCCAACCTCTCAATACCCAGAAAGATGAGAAGGAGGACTACAAATTAGATTACCTATCTTGAATTTTGACAATGAGTATAAGGAGAAAACTCCCTAAAAATTCACAACCATGGCCAGCCCTCATACGGGTCAATAGCTTCGGCTCACATTAACTGATTTGTCTCTCAAAATTCCAAACCAAGAATTTAGTTTATAGTGGTTTCAGCCTGACAAAAGAAAAAAAAATTTTTTTTTTTTTGAGAAATCCCCTTCATCCCAGTTCTCAAAAATTTCCCACAGAAAAAATTTCTGAGGAAAACAAGCTGATCATGCATGTAAAACATATCAAATAATTTTGGCAATAAAGCATCATGATCAATAGGTAGCAAAAACAATAGTGAGAAAGAGTAGAACATCATACATTGGAAGTATAAGACACAAAATATGAAATAAGATTGTTTAAAATATTTTAATAAATCAAAACGATTCTTCAGTTCAGATAAGTTCAGTCACTCAGTAATGTCCGACTCTTTGCAACCTCATGGACTGAAGCACACCAGGCTTCCCTGTCCATCACCAACTCCTGGAGCTTGCTCAAACTCATGTCCATCAAGTCGGTGATGCCATCCAACCATCTCATCCTCTGTTGTCCCCTTCTCCTCCCGCCTTCAATCTTTCCCAGCATCAGGGTCTTTTCTAAGGAGTCAGTTCTTTGCATCAGGTGACCAAAATACTGGAGTTTCAGCTTCAGCATCAGTCCTTCCAATGAATATTCAGGACTGATTTCCTTGAAGAATGACTGGTTTGATCTCCTTGCAGTCCAAAAAGATTCTTAAACATATGAATAACAAGCAAGCAAATAAGGAAAATCATAAAACTTTTTGAAAAGTAAAGATTTGAGTAAAGTTGTAGGACACATTATATATACACAATTAATCCAAGGAAATGTTTCCCTGAGCACTGAGTATTTGACCATGCTGATGGCAAAAATGCTCAGCATATTTGTGCTACAGATCACATGCAAAGACAATAGAATAAGTAGGTCTCCAAAGTCAGTGGCATACCCTGAAAGACAAAACCATCTACAGACCTTGCTTATAATCAGACTGGAGTATGTAGACTGTGCAGTAAGTGGAGCCTTCCTTAAATTATACAAACATTGTAAGGTGGCAAAAAAGACAAGCTAAATAAGAAAATATGAAAACACATGATATTTACAATTGTAATGCAGGGTGAAGTAAATTCGGGAGTGACAGAAAATAAGCATTTAAAATGCTGATCTCAGTGATAAAGGTAAACAAAGCTTCAATTGGATCACAATATGCATATAGTTTGGTTAAGAAAGGAGAAAACACACTTATAGTTAGGTGATTAAAACTATAGGTGAGAACCAGAGGAGCAAAGGTCAAGAAAGACAGCTCTAGCTCCCAGTTTACCACAATTTCTCAGGAAATCAGAAATGGTTAATATAATTCACATGAGAAACTGTAGAAAACATTACCTCTAGTCCCAGTTGGCTGCATCATCAAGATGGATGATTTGGGTGAGAATTTAAACCATACTTCTCCCAAAGGCCAAAATATTATAACCACTACCAAGAAGGAATAACACTGCCTTTTCATCTCGTTCATCTCTTGTGAGTGTCTTTTATTGCAAAATATTAAGCAGGTGGCAAAAGCCATTCCCAAGCTTCCAGTTCCTGCAATATAGAAGAGCTCTTCGAATAGGACAAGAATTGTGTTGAGTACTAAAAGAAAAAGAGAAAACCACACTGTGACCACAAAATCATGTACCTCACAAGTCTTCTTCTGAGGCTTAAAGAATGCTGACTTACAACTCTTCCCTGGCCCCTGTGCCTTTTATATTCTCACAAATAGATGGTCCAAGAATTACATTATTTAAAAAGAAGAATTCAAAATGAAGCAAATAATTTTAAGGAACCCTATATGGAGCAAATATGTTACAAGAAAAAAAGAAGAAGAAAGTAAACAAACAGTAGATGAAGAGCACTGACTAAAACATGTCCATGAAATAGGGGCAAAGTATGACCAAACATGTAGTTAAGAATTCAAGGAAGTGAATGGGAAAAATACCCTGTCTTTTAAAAAAGAAGGAACCCAGATGCCCATCAGCAGACGAATGGATGAGGAAGCTGTGGTACATATACACCATGGAATATTACTCAGCCATTAAAAAGAATTCATTTGAATCAGTTCTAATGAGATGGAGGAAACTGGAGCCCATTATACAGAGCGAAGTAAGCCAGAAAGATAAAGACCATTACAGTATACTAACACATATATATGGAATTTAGAAAGATGGTAACGATAACCCTATATGCAAAACAGAAAAAGAGACTCAGATGTATAGAACAGACTTGTGGACTCTGGGAGAAGGCGAGGGTGGGATGTTTCAAGAGAACAGCATTGAAACATGTATATTATCTAGGGTGAAACAGATAACCAGCCCAGGTTGGGTACATGAGACAAGTGCTAGGGCCTGGTGCACTGGGAAGACCCAGAGGGATCGGGTGGAGAGGGAGGTGGGAGGGGGGACTGGGATGGGGAATACATGTAAATCCATGGCTAATTCATTTCAATGTATGACAAAAACTACTGTAATGATGTAAAGTAATTAGCCTCCAACAAATAAAAATAAATGGAAAAAAATAAATAAATAAAAAAATAAAATAAAAAAAAATAAAAACAACTAAAATCTTAAAAAAAAAAAAAGAAGGAACACCAAATAAAGTTCTTAAGAAAGAAACATTAAGATGACAGAAGAAGATTGAAAGGAGTTGGAAATTTTCAGGAAAGTAGAAGAAAAGACTAACACTATTGAAACCGTTTACCTCAGTTTGGGACATGAAACCAAGTGCTGGAATCAAACCCAGCCAAAACTCTGCATGACTGGGACTGAAACCCAGTCAAAAACCAGTTTGGGACTCGAATGCATGTGGTCAGAACTTGGGCCCAGCCAAAACCCTGCTTGGGACTTGAACCCACATGGCTGGGACTCAAACCCAGCCAAAACCCATGGTACCTGGTTTCAGGACCTAATGAAGCTCAGGTTCTTGATGTCTCATTGCAGAAAGAATTCAGTGAGAGACAAAGTGATAGGTAAGAAGTGGATTTATAAAATTACACAGTGGAAGTGACAAATAGATTCAAGGGGTTAGATCTGATAGACAGAGTGCCTGAAGAACTATAGACAGAGGTTCATGACATTGTACAGGAGGCAGTAATCAAAATCATTCCCAAGAAAAAGAAATGCAAAAAGGCAAAATGGTTGTCTGAGGAGGCCTTACAAATAGCTAAGAAAAGAAGAGAAGTGAAAGGCAAAAGAGAAAAGGAAAGATATATCCATCTGAATGCAGAGTTCCAAAGAATAGCAAGGAAAGATAAGAAAGTCTTCCTAAGTGATCAATGCAAAGAAATAGAGAAAAACAATAGAATGGGAAAGACTAGAGATCACTTCAAGAAAATTAGAGATACCAAGGGAACATTTCATGCAAACATGGGCATAATAGAGGACAGAAACGGTATGGACCTAATAGAAGATATTAAGAAGAGGTGTAAGAACTATACTAAAAAGATCTTGATGACCCAGATAAGCACGATGGTATGATCACTCCCCTAGAGCCAAACATCCTGGAGTGTGAAGTCAAGCGGGCCTTAGGAAGCACCACTACGAACAAAGCTAGTGGAGGTGATGGAATTCCAGGTGAGCTATTTCAAATCTTAAAAGATATTGCTATTACAGTGCCGCACTCAATGCACCAGCAAATCTGTAAAACTCAGCAGTGACCACAGGACTGGAAAAGGTCACTTTTCATTCTAATTCCAAAGAAAGGCAATACCAAAGAATGTTCAAACTACCATACAATTGCACTCATCTCACATGCTAGCAAAGTAATGCTCAAAATTCTCCAAGCTAGGCTTCAACAGTATGTGAACTGAGAAATTCCAGATGTTCAAGCTGGATTTAGAAAAGGCAGAGGAACCAGAGATCAAATTGCCAACATCTGTTGGATCATAGAAAAAGCAAGAATTCCAAAGGACATCTATTTCTGCTTCACTGACTACGCTGAAAGCCTTTGACTATGTGGATCACAACAAACTGTGGAAAATTCTTAAAGAGATGGGAATACCAGACCACCTGACCTGCCTCCTGAGAAATCTGTATGCAGGTCAAGAAGTAACAGAACCGAACATAGAACAGCAGACTGGTTCCAAACTGGAAAAGGAGTACATCAAGGCTGTATATTGTCACCCTGCTTGTTTACTTTATATGCAGTGTACATCATGCGAAATGCCATACTGGAAGAAGCACACACCAGAATCAAGATTTCTGGGAAAAATATCAAGAACCTCAGACATTCAGACCACAACACCGTTATGGCAGAAAGCGAAAAGGAACTAAAGAACCCCTTGATGAAAGAGAAAGAGGAGAGCAAAAAAAGCTGGCTTAAAACTCAACATTCAAAAAACGAAGATCATGGCATCCAGTCCCATCACTTCATGGCAAATAGATGGGGAAACAATGGAAACAGTGACAGACTTTATTTTCTTGGGCTCCAAAATCACTGCTAGACATCACTTTGCCAACAAAGGTCTGTCTAGTCAAAGCTATGGTTTTTCCAGTAGTCATGTATGGATGTGAGAGTTGGACCATAAAGAAAGCTGAGTGCTAAAGAATTGATGCTTTTGAACTGTGGTGTTGGAGAAGACTCTTGAGAGTCCCTTGGACTGCAAGGAGATCCAACCAGTCAATCCTAAAGGAAATCAGTCCTGAATATTCATTGAAAGGACTGATGCTGAAGCTGAAGTTCCAATTCTTTGGCCACCTGATGTGAAGAAGTGACTCATTGGAAAAGACCCTGATGTTGGGAAAGATTGAAGGCAGGAGGAGAACATAGTATGAGATGGTTGGAAGACATCACCAACTGGATGAACATGAGTTTGAGTAAGCACCGGGAGATGGTGATGGGCAGGGAAGTCTGGTGTCCATGGGGTGGCAAAGAGTTGGACACGACTGTGTGACTAAACTAAAATGAAGAAGTGGATTTATTCAGATTCAGAGAAAAGCACACTCCACAGACAGAGTGCAGCCTTGAAATGTGGTCTGATTAGATTTTTAGGCTGGGTAATTTCACATGATATATAAAGGGAGGATTATTCCAAATATTTTGGGAAAGGATGGAGATTTCCAGGAATTGGGCCACTGCCCACTCCTTGGTCTTTTGACAGTGCCTTGGAACTGTCATGGGCCTCTGGGTGTGTCATTTAGCTTGCTGATTGAGGATCAAGGTCTAATCAAAGTCAACTTGTCTGCCATCTTGGCCAATTTGATACTAATCTGTTTATGCTGTGTTCTTGGGCTATGTCATTCTTTCAATAGTTGTGCCCTGCCCCTATCCCTTCTGTTACACTATTATAGAAATTAAGACCATTTTCAAAGCAGCAATAAGGGGAAAGACATCATTAAAATCACTGAAATAGATAGGAAGACTGACTTGAGAAAAGTGATTTTTAAAAACATAAAAGCACTTAAAAGAATTAGAAACTGTTGAATGTATAAGACATAAATGGGAGATCTAACACATACATAGTTGGTTTCCAAGGCTGCTGCTGCTAAGTCAATTCAGTTGTGTCTGACTCTGTGCAACCCCATAGATGGCAGCCCACCAGGCTCCCCTGTCCCTGAGATTCTCCAGACAAGAACACTGGAGTGGGTTGCCATTTCCTTCTCCAATGCATGAAAGTGAAAATTGATAGTGAAGTTGCTCAGTTTTGTCTGACTCTTAGCGACACCATGGACAGAAGCCCGCCAGACTCCTCCATCCATGGGATTTTCCAGGCAAGAGTACTAGAGTGGGGTGCCATTGCCTTCTGGTTTTCAAGGAAAAGAGAACAAATTAGAAGAGAAAAAATTGTTCAAGAGCTTTATAGAAGGAAATTTCCTTAAAATCAAAGAAATATTTGAAGTTATATATTAAAGAACAGATGACATTACAAGAATAATGGACATCAAGACATTATCCTAGTAAAGCTCCTGGATTTCAGAAATAGGAAGACTTGGGCAAAAATTGAAACAAACAAAAAAAGGTGAGAGCGGAGTTCATGCTGAATTTAAACTTTGGTGTGGAGGCAGGCACTCAGCATTAGTGGACAAAGCAGTACTCAGGAAAAGAAAATGTGGCTCAGTGTTGTTCAATTAAAAATAAATATTTTCCAATATAAATGATCTCAAATTATGAGTCCTTCATGAAAAAAAAATTATTAGAGGACTAATTTAGCAAAATAATAACTGATGATATAAATAGCAGCAGAAGTTTAGCTGAGCAGATCTATTTATTTTTCTTTTCCATTTATTTTTATTAGTTGGAGGCTAATTACTTTACATCATTGCAGTAGTTTTTGTCATACATTGAAATGAATTAGCCATGGATTTACATGTATTCCCCATCCCGGTCCCCCCTCCCACCTCCCTCTCCACCCGATCCCTCAGGGTCTTCCCAGTGCACCAGGTCCGAGCACTTGTCTCATGCATCCAACCTGGGCTGGTGATCTGTTTCACTATAGATAATATACATGTTTCAATGCTGTTCTCTTGAAACATCCCACCCTCGCCTTCTCCCAGAGTCCACAAGTCTGTTCTATACGTCTGAGTCTCTTTTTCTGTTTTGCATATAGGGTTATCGTTACCATCTTTCTAAATTCCATATATATGCGTTAGTATACTGTAATGGTCTTTATCTTTCTGGCTTACTTCGCTCTGTATAATGGGCTCCAGTTTCATCCATCTCATTAGAACTGATTCAAATGAATTCTTTTTAATGGCTGAGTAATATTCCATGGTGTATACGTACCACAGCTTCCTCATCCATTCGTCTGCTGATGGGCATCTAGGTTGCTTCCATGTCCTGGCTATTATAAACAGTGCTGCGATGAACATTGGGGTGCACGTGTCTCTTTCAGATCTGGTTTCCTCGGTGTGTATGCTCAGGAGTGGGATTGCTGGGTCATATGGCAGTTCTATTTCCAGCTTTTTAAGAAATCTCCACACTGTTTTCCATAGTGGCTGTACTATGCATTCCCACCAACAGTGTAAGAGGGTTCCCTTTTCTCCACGCCCTCTCCAGCATTTATTGCTTGTAGACTTTTGGATAGCAGCCGTCCTGACTGGTGTGTAATGGTACCTCATTGTGGTTTTGATTTGCATTTCTCTGATAATGAGTGATGTTGAGCATCTTTTCATGTGTTTGTTAGCCATCTGTATGTCTTCCTTGGAGAAATGTCTGTTTAATTCTTTGGCCCATTTTTTGATTGGGTCATTTATTTTTCTGGAGTTGAGCTGGAGGAGTTGCTTGTATATTTTTGAGATTAATCCCTTGTCTGTTGCTTCGTTTGCTATTATTTTCTCCCAATCTGAGGGCTGTCTTTTCACCTTGCTTATAGTTTCCTTTATTGTGCAAAAGCTTTTAAGTTTCATTAGGTCCCATTTGTTTATTTTTGTTTTTATTTCTAAAATTCTGGGATGTGGGTCATAGAGGATCCTGCTGTGATTTATGTCGGAGAGTGTTTTGCCTATGTTCTCCTCTAGGAGTTTTATAGTTTCTGGTCTTACATTTAGATGAGCAGATCTATTTAAACCTCAGATTAAAGATAAAATACCTGAGGAATTTATGGTAATAAAACACAATGGAAATAAGATAACTTTTTAAGTAAACTGGTGAAATGAAAACAATGAGATACCACTACACTTACTAGAATGTTCAAAACAAAATCTGACAGAGTCAATTACTGGTAAAGATGAGGAACAAGAGGAACTCTCATTCATCGTTAGTGGGAATGTAAAATGGTTCAGTCACTTTGGAAGCAATTTCTTACATAGCTGAACATTGTCAGACCATATGATCTAGCAACTATGCTCCTAGATAGTTAACCAAATGATTTGAAAGCTAATGCCCACATGAAAACATGCATGTGAATTTTATAACAGCTTAATTCATTCTCTCTCTCTCTCAGACACGCATGCACGTGCGCACACACACACACACACACACACACAAATTGGAAGCAACCAGAGTGTCCTTTAATTGAGGAATGGATAAACAAACTATGGTCCATCAACATGACAGAATTTTATTCAAGAATAAAAAGAAATAAGCTATCAAATCACAAAAAGAAATGGGTGAAACCTGAATGGATATTATTAAGTAAAACAAGCTAGTTTTGGAAAAGGTTATACACTGAATGATGCCAATTATAGGACATTCTGGAAAACATAAAACTGTAGAGCAAATTAAAAATATCAGTTTTTTCTTTTGCTTCAGAATAGTTTTATTAACTTGGATACGGTATGTTAATGCTCAGTTTTTCCTCTTCTACTTTGACACACAAATCCACTCAATCAGAGTCTTTGTTGCCCCATAGTTCATACATTATAATGTTATTGTGTATATCTACAGAAAACATGCAGCTCAGGAAAATCTTTGTTTCTAATATCAAACTTATTAAGATTCTACCAAGAGATAGCCATCAAGGCAAAAGAAATCTGCCTTCAATAACAATAACACAGTTAATATTGCATATAAAAAGCTAAGAAAGCAAAAACAAAAAAACAACACTGTCAACCAACTATGTGCTGTGCTTAGTTTCTCAGTCATGTCTGACCCTTTGCGACCCCATGGACTGTACTTCAGTGGCTGATTCATGTGAATGTATGGCAAAAACCACCACAATGTTGTAAAGTAATTAGCCTCCAATTAAAATAAATAAATAAATAGTTTTAAAAAAAGAAAAAAAAGAAGATGGTATTTAAAATGCATAAAATCATGTATATTTTGAAGATGTGGCTAAAAACTCGCCATATCTACTTTAAACACTGCATTGACTGTGACAGATATAATTCAGGGCATGACTTTTTCAATGTCAGTTCCACAGAGTCTCAGATTTCTTATATTAGAGACAAAAATGGAAAACATTAGAACTAGTAAATGTTCTTTATGATTCAATGTATCTTTAGTTAATTGAACTCTCTTTCTGCCTGTGTTTTCTCCATAGCCCTGAGTGATTATATGATATATTTGGCTTCTTTGCTTATTGTCTATCTCTACTTAACTTGGGAATAAAGTATAAATTCAATGAGGACAAGGATTTTTTTTTTTACCTCTGTACCTCCAGAGGCTGAAACATTGTGACACATAGTAGGTGCTTAACAAACAACTGATGTATGAAAGAGAATGATACCATCATATTAATAGAGAGATAACAAACACAGATTCTATTATAATGGAAGAACATAAAAGAAGAGGATATATGTATATATATGTATGTATATGTATTTATATGACTTCATGTGAAAGAGCAATGCTGAGTTAATTTCCTCCCATTTCAAATAATGACTTTATATTGATAATCTAGCGTACTGTTAAGCACAATAATACTTTGCCTCTTTCTCAATGTTGTTTAGTTTATATTGCTATTTTTGTCTTCCATGAAAGTTTATTTTCTTTTTTTAATTCTTTATTTTATGTTGGCATATTATTGGTTAACAATGTTGTGTTAGCTTCAGGTGTACAGCAAAGTGGTTCAGTTATATACATATATATATATATTCTTTTTCAAATTCTTTTCCTATTTAAGCTATTACAGAGTATTCAGCAGAGTTCCTTGTGCTATACAATAGGTCTTTGTTGGTTATCCATTTTAAATATAACAGTGTGTACATGTCCATCCCAAACATATTTAATTGAAATATATCTTTTACCATAAGTCACTTTAAATCAGTGTTGGAAGTAAACAGAATGTACATTTTATTAATGATAACATATTAGTTAGAGAAATATTCATTAGGCATGGTACTGACAATCAAAAATAAGTGTCTTGTTTAAGATTTCTGTTCTCTTGAAAATCAAAAGCATAGGAAAATACCAATTAAAATAGTCTTTCCCCCAAGAGAACTAGCACATTTTCCTTACTGACAGTAAAACAAGAATGTTGATACCTGAATTATAACAAAACTCTGTTAAACAAGTTAAAACCAAACATTAGATTTCCTATAAATCTATATTCAATTGAGCTGCTTGATCAATTATCTTCTCTGTTTACAGGCTATATACAAGAGCATTTGAACTTTCATAAATACAAAATACACTGAGAGAAAATTAATTTTGCTAGCAAATAGCAAATAGTTTAGTCACTCTTCTTTAGAAAATATATTTTCTTCAATAACAATAACAACATATTTTATGATTTTTCTCAGTTTCTAACAGTATATAAATGGATTCATTTGAATCTTAATGGAGAAGAGGCACAGACTATAAAAAGCCTAAATAATGAGCATATAGTTTTTCAAAACCATATGAAGAAGACATAATAAAGTCAAGATTCTGATAAAATACATATATGCTTCTAAGTAAAACTTCAGGGTAAATGTACAACTACAACTGGTACTAATACAGATTTGGTGAACATCTAATAAGTATATAAAAAAATCAAAACAAACCAACAAAAAGGGGAGAAGTTCATGCTGAACTTAAACTTTTGTGTGGAAGCACTCAACATTAGTGGACAAAGCAATACTCAGGAAAAGAAAATGTGGTCAGTGTCGTTCAATTAAAGATAAATATTTTCCAATATACATGATTTTAAGTTATCAGTCCTTCATGAAGAAATTATTAGAGGACTAATTAAGCAAAGTAGTAATGATGGTATAAACAGCAGCAGAAGTTTTGCTGAGCAGAAGATCTATTTAAACCTCAGATTAAAGATAAAAACACCTGAAGAATTTATGGTAATAAAACACAACAGAAATATGGAAATAACTTTTTAGAGTAGACTGGTGAAATGAAAATAATCACATACCACTACACACTAATTGGAATGGTCAAATACAAAAATCTGACAAAGTCAATTACTGGCAAAGATGAGGAACAACAGGAACTCTCATTCGTTGTTAGTGGGAACTCAAAATGGTACAGTCACTTTGGAAGCAATTTCTTACATAGCTCAACATTGTCATACCATATGATCTAGCAATTATGCTCCTAGATAGTTAACCAAATGATTTGAAAGCTAATGCCCAGACAAAAACATGCACATGAATTTCATACAGCTTAATTCATACTCTCTCTCTCTCACACATACACATAAATTGGAAGCAACCAGAGTGTTCTTTAATTGATGAATGGATAAACAAACTATGGTACATCAACATGACAGAATACTATTCAAGAATAAAAAGAAATCAAGCTATCAAATCACAAAAAGAAATGGATGAAATCTGAATGAATGTTATTAAGTAAAATAAGCTAGTCTGGAAAAGGTTATACACTGCATGATGCCAATTATAGGACATTTCTGGAAAAGGTAAAACTGTAGAGTGAATAAAAAAATCTCAGAGGTTTTTTCTTTTGCTTCAAAATAATTTTATTAGTTTAGATGCAGTTTGTCAACACTCAACTTTTCCTCTCCTACTTTGACACACAAATCCACTCGATTGGGGGTCTTTCTCACCCCATAGCTCACATATTTTAATGTTATTGTGTGCATCTGCAGGCACCTTGAATTTGGGGAGGTTGAGTTTACCGCGGGTTGCCCTGGCGAGTTTCAGATTCTTCACCCTGGACACAAATTTCACAAGGTCCATCTTGAGCTGGATTAAGGTATCAAAGGTATAGCCTGGCAAGGGAAGCCTTTTTTTCTTTCCTGGAGAGCCAAATGAACTGCCCTAACGGGCAGGAGTGCACATTACTCTCACCCACTCTCTCCTGCTACCTTCACTATCAGGTACACCAGAACAACGAAGAAAAGCCAGAGCGACATGATCTCAAGCCAGTCTTAGGCATGCTCTGGTAATTCTGCTGAATTAGAAAGTGCCCTCCACAGAGGACCTTCCCCTGGAGCTCTTCGGCTTTCTCTCAGAGAAGAAAGCATTAAATCATAGAAACAGGAGACACACATAGATAAGAACAGGAGCCATTTCAGGGACCCCATAGTAAGCAGAGAGGAAATGGCTCCTGGTGTGCTGGTCTGCCCTGGCACCTGGAGACTGAGGACCAGGCAAGGCTGGACTCTTTGTGACGTCGCAGAGGGCCCTCCCTGGCCAGAACTCATGTGGCCATTGTGATGACTTCAGGGCAGAGGATAAGGAAGCTTGAGGGGTCAACTGGGAGTAGGGCTTAAAGGGACATGGCGACATTTCCAGCAGGCAATAGAAAAAGAGGTGGGGAGTGACAGAATGCCATCTCCTTGCCAGTGCTTTCTTTATGAACCTGTTGCCCTACTGGGATGGTGGGTCCATCTTCTATTTTTAGTTTTCCATTTGTTGAATCCAGACACTGGGTGAGCAGAGTAGCAGGCACATGCCCCTGTGGAGCAGAGAGCCAAGTGGGAAAGAAAGATATTAAACCAGAGGCCACAAACTAGGAGCCACTGATGTGTTTTGTGTGGCCTACACTGTTCCTAAAAATGACTGTGCTCAGATGAATGGATAAGGAAGTTGTGGTACATATACACAATGGAATATTACTCAGCTATAAAAAAGAACACATTTGAGTCAGTTCTAATGAGGTGGATGAAACTGGAGCCTATTATACAGAGTGAAGTAAGTCAGAAAGAGAAACACCAATACAGTATATTAACACATATATATGGAATTTAGAAAGATGGTAACAACGATCCTATATGCAAGGCAGCAAAGAGACACAGATATAAAGAGCAGACTTTTGGACTGTGTGGGAGAAGGCGAGGGTGTGATGATTTGGGGAAATAGCATTGAAACATGTATATTACCACAGGTAAAATAGATGACCAGTGCAATTTCCATGCATGAAGCAGGGCACTCAAAGCCAGTGCTCTGGGACAACCCAGAGGGGTGGGGTGGGGAGGGAGGTGGGAGGGGGTTCAGGATGGGGGACACATGTGCACCATGGGTGATTCATGTTGATGTATAGCAAAAACCACCACAATATTGTAAAGAAATTATCCTCCAATTAAAATAAGTAAATAAATTTTTAAAACTTCACTAGATATTAGGAGAAACAATGACTGTGCTCAGTCACTAAGTTGTGTCTGACTCTGTAGCCCACCAGGCTCCTCTGTCCCTGGGATTTCCCAGGCAAGACTACTGGAGTGGGTTGCCATTTCCTTCTCCAGGCATAAAGGATTATTTAGGACAGTGAAACTCTTCTGTATGATGTTATGGTAAATACATGACACCGTATTTGTCAAAACCAGTAGAACGTTACAGCACAAAAAGTGAATCAATGTATCCATATTTTAAAAAAACACTTGTTGACATTAAGAATAGAATGCAGACTTTGACTAAACAATTTAAGCATATTACAAATGTATGAAACCACCTCACTAAGATCCCCTGACTTAAGTAACTTTGGAAATGAACGGAATTTGAAAGACTAAAAGCAAAAGAAAAAGGCACTGTAATCTAGTTGATAGTGTTCTTTCTCATAGGGGTATAGGTTAACAATCCTGATCCTGTTATATGTGTATACTTGAATTGAAGCAAGTAAATAGATGGCACATGAATATACATACATATATTTCTTTGTTCTGTTAGCTGAAAGGGTCTAAAAGAAATGATACTCCCAAAATCTGAAAGAAACTATGATGTAAATCTTTGAGGATAAATCCGTAAGTCTTTGATTAGAAGAGCTTGTTATGCATGTTCTGAACCAAGGAATAGAAATACTAGGTCCCCAGACCCACTCAGCCTACAAGGATGGGGTTGCCTACCATTTCCCTGTCTAGCCTTGACCTCTCCCCTTTTCATTTCTCCTCCATCCCCCAAAGCTCTCAATACACTAAGAACAACTTCAGAAAGCTCTGACTTGAGAGTAATGTGCCAAACATATTTTATCAATTCATAGGCTCAGCAAAACTATGTTTTTTTTTTTTTTAATTTTGTAGTCTGCTTTTCATTTTCTAATTTTAAATTTTGTAATTATTATTTGGCTGAATCACATGGCATGCAGGATCTTAGTTCCCTGATCAGGGATCAAACTCACGCCCCCTGCAATAGAAACACAGTCTTAAACACTAGACCACCAGGGAAGTCCTACCATGGGGGTTTTGATGTTTCACAAGTATAAGTCTACTTAAGGAAATGGTGGTGCAACCTATCATTGAATACAAGTGGTAGTAGAGGATGGTATCCTAGTTTATATCTCAGTTTTAGGTCTTTTTTCTCCTTTTAGAGACAGATGATCAGTGACAATGATAGTCAAAGCTGCAGTTAATCTGCCCATGGTCTAATCTATCCATTATATTATTTTAGTCTTTTTCATTCTAGAATATTGCAATATATTCATGTTTTTTCAAACTGAAAGTGCAAATGAATTGCTTAGGGATGTTGTTAAAGTGCAGACTGCTAATTGAGTAGGTCTGGGTTGAAGTTTGAGATTCTGCATTTCTTCTAATAACTTCCCAGGAAATTCCCACTCTATTGGTCTGTGGACCACAGAGCAGAACCATTCTGAATAATATTAGATACTGATCTAAAACTTGATTGTAATCTATAGGTCATTAATCTCTAAATTTTGAAGTAACTGTCTATGGCTCGGTTGCCACATCTTCTACTAGGAGTTAACTGTCAATTGGTCTGAAGTTTGCATGTAACTTTAAAAGGCTTCTTACTGACTTCAGAGGCTTGAGCTTTTTGGTCTCTGAACGAATTAAAAAAAAAATCACACCATCAGAAAATAGGAAATGTTGCCTGCCAACTAGGAAAGGAAACTCTCAAGTTTGTATTGTATAGTTTGTAACATCTGAATATCTCAAATATGATCTCTTGTCATTTCATTATTTTCAGCCTTTTAAGCACTGCAAGTTAGGCTTCAACAGTACATGAACTGAGAATTCCAGATGTTCAAGCTGGATTTAGAAAAGGCAGAGGAACCAGAGATCAAATTGCCAACATCTGTTGGATCATAGAAAAAGCAAGAGAATTCCAGGAAAACATCTACTTCTGCTTCATTGACTACACTAAAGCCTTTGTGTGGATCACAACAATACCAGACCACCTGACCTGCCTCCTGAGAAATCTGTATGCAGGTCAAGAAGCAACAGTTAGAACTGGACATGGAACAAGGGACTGGTTCAAAATTTGGAAAGGAGTACATCAAGGCTGTATATTGTCACCTTGCTTATTTAACCTATATACAGAGTACATCACGTGAAATGAAGCACAAGCTGAAATCAAGATTGCCAGGAGAAGTATCAATAACCTCAGATATGCAAATGATACTACCCTTATGGCAGAAAGTGAAGAAGAACTAAAGAGACTCTTGATGAAAGTGAAAAGGAGAGTGAAAAAGTTGGCTTAAAACTCAACATTCAGAAAACTAAGATCACGGCATCTGGTCCCATCACTTCATGGCAAATAGATGGGGGAAACAATGGAAACAGTGACAGACTTTATTTTGGGGGGCTCCAAAATCACTGCAGACAGTGACTGCAGCCATGAAATTAAAAGACGCTTGCTCCTTGGAAGAAAAGATTATAACCAACCTAGACAGCATATTAAAAAGCAGAGACATTACTTTACTGACAAAGATCCATCTAGTCAAAACTATGGTTTTTTCCAGTAGTCATGTATGGATGTGAGAGTTGGACCATAAAGAAAGCTAAGTGCCAAAGAATTGATGCTTTTGAACTGTGGTGCTGGAGAAGACTCTTGAGAGTCCCTTGGACAGCAAGGAGGTCCAACCTGTTCATCCTAAAAGAAATCAGTCTTGAATGTTCTTTGGAAGGACTAACACTGAAGCTGAAGCACCAATACTTTGGTCATCCTATGCAAAGAAGTGACTCATTGGAAAAGACCCTGATGCTGGGAAAGATTGAAGGCAGGAGGAGAAGGGGATCACAGAGGATGAGATGATTGGATGGCATTACCAACTCAATGGACATGAGTTTGAGCAAGCTCCGGAAGTTGGTGACAGACAGGGAAGCCCGACGTGCTTCCTTCCATAGGGTTGCAGTAAGACATGACTGAGTGCCTGAACTGAACTGACCTGAAGCACTGCATGCTTCCCACTTTTTCATGAAATGAGAAGCACACATTTAGACTATGAATGTATTTAAAATTTCTTGCTTCTTATTAATCCTCTCCACAGCTTATTTTAAAGCCAAGCAACCTCATTCATGGTGAATACTTTCATCCCAAGTGCAATTAATAAAAAAATTAGAATCTCATATGGAATATTTGACAATATCTCTATGACTTAGTGCCATTCTCAAAATCACATTGTTTTACAAATACATCACAGATTAGATTCTGACCCATCCCTTGACTTTTCTATATGTAGCTCTCTCATCTTGGATTGAGGAATGTTAAAGAGAAAACCACAGGCCCAAAATGGCACAACTTGTGCTAAAGCTCATGATAACAAATGTAGATTAAACATCTAACCTAATTGCAGTTTTGACCTTCACCAGAAAAATAATCTTAATCAACCAGTCTGGAATTTCTGATCAGCACCAATGAGGTCACCTGCTACATGGGCTCTCTATATCCCCTCAGAGAAGAAGAGGCAATCTGCATGCTAAAACCCCTTCTTTTCCCTTCCTCCCTCAAAAAAGAAGATGCGTTGGCCTAAAAATAATCTATTTTTTTTTCTTTTGCTAATAGCTTCCTTGCCCTATCCTTCTTTCTATAAAAACCTTCTGTTTTGTACAACCCCTCAGAGCACCCTTCTAGTTGCTAGGTAGGATGCAGTCTGATTCATGAATCACTTAATAAAGGCAATTATATCTTCAATTTAATTGGTTGATCTTTTTTTTTGTTTTTTACCTCACCGCCCAGCATGAGGGATCTTAGTTCCCTGACCAGGGATAGAACCCCGAAGTGGAAGAACAGAAGCATAACCACTTGACTGCCAGGGAAGTCTCTGAACTTTGTGTCTTAATAAGAAAAAAAATCTGTTAATAGAATCCATAAAATTCCCTACTAATTGAGGATTTTAATAATCAAACGCCTATTTAAAGACAACAATGTTTTCAAAATAAAATTTATTCAACATTTAGGAAAAAATTCAGTTTGATAAGACTCATATCTAACATTTGGCCATAAGACTGGGATTTATTGAGTCAATAGAGTGAATCTTGATTAGAAAGGGCTTCTTTTTTTTGTATGAAAAACCTGAAATTAAGAAAGAGCTCCATTATTAACAGTCATTAATAACACAAACTATTTCACTTAGATTAATAACTCAGAGACATAGAAAAAAAAGCATTCAGCAGGGAATAAAGCAAAACATTTCATACACATTCACATTTCTCTTTATCTTTAAAAGATTTGGCATTATGGTATTTTTTCTCTAAGTCACATTTCCTCCTTAAAGCTCACCAAAGACACAGTGGTCCCTCTATAGCATTATCTGTATAACTCAAATAGCTAAAATCAGCTTATAATGCAGGTTATGTTTTTGTATAGATTCTACTATACAGCTAGCAGAACTGGAATGTGAGGTCTTGGAGGTTATGCACCAAGATTTTTAAAATTTTTGTGGCACACTAGTAATATATATCAGGCTGCGTACATTTTAAGTCAGTCTTTCCTTTTTCCCATCCTGCTTTTCTCCTGTAATTCTCATGTTTTCTCTAATCTAAAGGTAGTGTTTCATGTTCTGAAGCATTATTCTTATCTATCGTCAAAAGTAAGTCCACCCCAAAATGTAGCTTTTTAGGGTTAATTTTTTAAATTACTGTTCATTCTTAAGACATCATCATAGTTTACACAGCATCATTGTACACTCACAGTGTACAGGCAGTTATAGAATGTAGGTTCATCAGTTCTAAAGCAAAATATTTTTTATCTATTACCTCAGAATAAACATGGTAATGCTATACAACTTACCATTTTCAATAAATTTCTTTGCTTATATAAAAGTAGACAAGTAACTACCAAAACAAATAACGAGGCAAGAACAAATGGTACCAAGAAAAATAGTAAGATTTCCTTCCATATGTCACCTAGGATTAAAATCACAAAAAAAGGGGAAGGGTTAGATGTGTACAATTATTTTGAAAATGGAATTATTTATAAATAAACTGAATTAAATAAAGAAGTGAATTAAACTTGGCAACTTCTGCCATATATCCCAGTAAGTGAGGTTTGAGTATGTCATTCCTTTCATTCGTGCACTTTTTTTATAGAACAACTACTTTACTGGACTGTGACAGCTCTTCATTTTGCTTAGAGAAGTAACTACCTAAAGCCCCATTCTATTTTCTTTTTAAAATATTTATTTATTTATTTGGCTGTGCCAGGTCTTAGTTGCAGCATACAAGATCTTTAGTTGCAGCATTCAAACTCTAAGTTGAGGCATGTGGGATCTCGCTACCTGACTGGAGTTAGAACCCAGGCCCCCTGCATTGGAAGCACAGAGTATTAGCCATTAGACCACCAGGGAATTTCTTCCCCCCATTTTTATTTTCTTACATGATTTTGTTTTCAAATTTGTTCTTGTGAATTTTTCAAATAACACAGTGGCAAAATATTAACAGAGTGATTAGATAAACATATCATATGTATCTCTTAACTCTCAATAAGTCAAATGTTTATATCATACAATGCAGTAGTGAGTGAAAGTTGGTCTTCAATAAATTTCAGTGCGAATAATGGAGCTAGTCTTAAAAAGTCATGTTTTTGAAACTGTCTCACATTCTGGAGACTAAAGAAATGAGCTTTTTCTTATCATTCTTTTTTTTTTTTTAAGGGATGAAATTTTAATGGTTCTTCTGCATAGCAAGGGCTACCCTGCTGGCTCAATCTGTAAAGTAAAGTGTCTGCCTGCAATGAGGGAGAGCCATATTCCATCCCTGGGTTGGAAAGATCCTCTGGAGAAGGAAATGGCAACCCACTCCGGTATTCTTGCCTGGAGAATTCCATGGACAGAGGAGCCTGGTGGGCTACAGTCCATGGGGTCACAAAGAGTCGGACACAACTGAGTAACTGACACTTTCACTGCATAGCAAGAAACGAGCAATCACTAGACAAATTGAAAATGTATGCAAGGTTTGTCCTTCCAAAACCAGTATCTCCCACATTTGTGAAATACTATGGAAAATCTTGAATCCTAGGCCTATATCTATACTCAAAACTATCTCCAGCCCCACTTTTTTCTTGGTGTCTTATTCATTTAGGATTTTATTTTCTACTTGAAAATTACCAAATTCAAAGGCCCAGTTAAGAATTGCAAGGATATAATCCAGAGAAATGACTAATGATATGAGCTTCTGGCATACAAAATTAACAGCGAGAAATAGACTTCTTTTGTGAAGTTCCAGATTAAATCCTGAATAAGATAGTCATTTTCAAAAGATTATGTGCTATTTTTCTATAACTTAAAACATCCAATAAGAAATGTGCAAAAGAAATAAGATCACATGCATCTCAGGAAAGTCTTTGTTTATAATCTCAAACTTATTAAGATTCTACCAAGAGATAGCCATCAGGGCAAAAGAAGTCTGTCATCAAAAACATGGTTAAAAAAGTCTACAAGCAATAAATGCTGGAGAGGGTGTGGAGAAAAGGGAACCCTCTTACACTGTTGGTGGGAATGCAAACTAGTACAGCCACTATGGAGAACAGTGTGGAGATTCCTTAAAACACTGGAAATAGAACTGCCATATGACCCAGCAATCCCATTTCTGGGCATACACACCGAGGAAACCAGATCTGAAAGAGACACGTGCACCCCAATGTTCATCGCAGCACTGTTTATAATAGCCAGGACATGGAAGCAACCTAGATGCCCATCAGCAGACGAATGGATAAGGAAGCTGTGGTACATTACACAATGGAATATTACTCAGCCATTAAAAAGAATTCATTTAAATCAGCTATAATGAGATGGATGAAACTGGAGCCCATTATACAGAGTGAAGTAAGCCAGAAAGATAAAGACCATTACAGTATACTAACACATATATATGGAATTTAGAAAGATGGTAATGATAACCCTATATGCAAAACAGAAAAGGAGACACAGATGTATAGAACAGACTTTTGGACTCTGTGGGAGAAGGCGAGGGTGGGATGTTTCAAGAGAACAGCATCGAACCATGTATATTATCTAGGGTGAAACAGATCACCAGCCCAGGTTGGATGCATGATACAAGTGCTCGGACCTGGTGCACTGGGAAGACCCAGAGGGATCGGGTGGAGAGGGAGGTGGGAGGGGGGACCGGGATGGGGAATACGTGTAAATCCATGGCTAATTCATGTCAAAGTATGACAAAAACCACTACAATATTGTAAAGTAATTAGCCTCCAACTAATAAAATTAAAAGAAAAAAAAAGATTTCTGTTCTCTTGAAAATCAAAAGCATAGGAAAATATTGTTTAAAATAGTCTTCCCCACAAAAGAACTAGCACATTCTCTTTTCTGACAGAAAAATAAGAATGTTGATAACTGAACTATAACAAGACTCTGAACTATAACAACTTAAACTAGCTAAAACCAAACATTAGACTTCCTATAAATCTATGTTCAATTGAGGTGCTTGCTAATTTATCTTCTCTGTTTATAGACTATATTCAAGAGCATTTGGACTTTCATAATTACAAAATACACTGAGAGAAAATTAATTTTTCTAGCAAAGAGCAAATAGTTTAGCTACTGTTCTTTTTAAAATATATTTTCTTCAATAACTATATCAACATATTTTATGATTGTTCCCTCTTTTGAACATTTAAGTAGATTCATTTGAATTTCAAAGGGGAAGAGGCATAGACTATAAAAATCTTGAATAATGAGCATAGAATTTTTTAAAACCATATGAAGAAGACACATAATATAGTCAAGGGTCTGATAAAATACATATATGCTTGTGAGTAAAACTTCAGAGTAAATGTACTACTACAACTCCAGTTGGTACTAATACAGATTTGGTTAACATCTGATAAGTATATAAGAAACTTAAGAATAGTGCCACCAAATTTTGGAGCTAAGAGTACCATTGGAAGGTAATCCACTAGCAAAATCAAAGCAAAACAGGTAAAATTAGCTTGTTAAATGAAAGCAGGAAGAATCAAACAGAATTTATTAAACCTTGCAGTGTAGAAAAGATACAGCTCAATTAATATTATAGAATCTATAAAAGTAGGTAATATAGCCAATATTTTGTAATAACTCCAAATAGAGTAAAGCCTTTTAAATTGTGAATCACTTTATTGTACACCTGTAACTTATATCTCAAGGAACTGCACTTCAATAAAAAAAATGGTGAAGAAGGGTTGACCCTATGATATTGATAACCTGTGTCACTGAATCGTAGTGACCTATGACATCCAATAAGGCATCTTCTTCCTCAAACAGTGCTAGAAATACTCTACTGTTCTTTTATCCCATACCTTTCCAGCACAGTTCATCACTCCACTCACTCCATATTCCATCATCTGCACAATAAATATTCATTTTGCTTCTTACTAAAAAGCATAATTGGAGACTTTCATTTGATGTTCTTGTGACATATATTTCATTTTCAATTGTGGTAGTCTGAAAGCCAAGAAAAAATAAGATGTCATTATTTGATCTAACTGCAGCTAACCATACTCCATTTGATTTGTCATTTTTAAAGTGAGTTTTGTTACATGAAATAAATGCATCAAATGCCTAGAAAAGTATATACCAAAATCCTAACAGTGGCCATCTCTCTGTATAATGTTTTACTTTTCATTCTTTCTTCCTTATTTATATTTAAAATTTTTCCTGTAATGATAATGGATTACTGGTAGTAAAGGGCATATATGACAGGGCAAAATTCCTCTGTAGTTTTGGTGCTTATGACACCCATTTTGGATTAGTTTCAAATTGTCCAGATTCCATAAATTAGAAAATGCTACATATACTGAGGTAGCAAAAAGAGTCATCATGGGAAGTTTGTTTCTATGGATACTGTAGAGTTCATAGACACAAAGCTTCTTTTTTCCCTTATTTTTATTTTGTTTAATCATAAGACCAGTATGACAGTGCTCAGGGCCTGGCATGAAACCACCCCTTCCGATATGAGAATACACACAGCTGGATGATCTCAAAAGAAAAAAAAAATCACTGAAGTGATTACTTCAATTTTGCATTTAAAAGAGCTGAAGAGTGTTTCTCATCCAAAACAACAGTTTTTCATTTGTTGTAACTTTTCTTGGGAACTAGCATAATGTAATGTAAATTAAAGTAGACTGGGAATAAGGTCTGGATTCTAGTTCTAGCTACATAATTTTATTGTAAATCAATTCACTTCCTTGGTACTTGTAAATCTATCTTTTCAAGTAGAAAAATCAGGTTTTTTTTTTTAATGTGTATGTGAAATGAATTGATAGAACTAATGGTTCACCCACTCATCTCCACCACTTCCTAAGTTGGAAACCAATGAATAAAATTAATATATAACAATTTTGGAAACAAGTGACTAGATTATCTCTAAGGACCTATGTAGTTTTAAAGTTGGTATAATTAACGATTATATTTTCATACTGCAAACATCTTTCTTTTGTCCTCAAGATTGTTTGGTTTTCTGGAAGTTAAACTAAGGTGCATGTTATGTTCCATCCTCATGTGAATAGCAACTGACTTTGGTTCTTATGTTTACTATTTTATTTAAAAGGCTGTGTTTATGATTTTCCCAAATAAATGCAATGTCCATACCACCCAGGCAGTATCATCTTCTGTGAACTCAATTTCATAAATGAGACATTTTGCTGGAATAGGTCCTCTGGGAATGCTCCATTTCAGGTTGACTCCTGAATTCTTCATAGTAAGACTAAGGTAGTCTGGTGGCAAAGGTTTAACTGAAAATGAAAGGAAACAGTTTCAACATGAAAGTTACTGAAGTTTAGCAGTAGCCTTTATCAAAAGCTAGGGGCACCTATTAATAGAGCATCCAGGATAAATCAGGTGGCTCAATACTATGCTCTATAAGTAAGTAAGTAAATAAATGTTAGTCGCTCAGTCGTGTCCGACTCTTTGTGACCCCATGGACTGCAGCCCACCAGCCTCCTCTGTCCATGAGATTTTCCAGGCAAGGAATACTGGAGTGGATTGCCATTTCCTTCTTCAGGGGATCTTCCCAACCCAGGGATCAAACCCAGGTCTCCTGCACTGCAGGCAGATCCTTTACCGACTGAGCTATAAGGGAAGCCCCAATGTGAATTAAAATCAAAGCCACTTGTTAACCAAGATCAGTTTAAGAAACTTGGTTATTTGGGAAACTGAATTTTGTTAAGCCACATATTGACAAATACTTAAGTCCAAGAGAAAAGCTAGAAGATCCAAAGCATTACAGTCATTTTTCCATTTTATGGCATTAAAAACAACTACCACAACAAATTACTACTAGTATTTTTATTTTTATTAATAGCTAATTCTTATTTAGAGCTTATGATGTGTCAGGAAGTAAACCAGAAATGTTACATCATAAACTAATTCATGTCTCACAATAAATCTACAAAGTGGTCCTCTATTATCTTCACTTTATTGATAAGGAAATTGAAACATTAAGAGTAACTCACCCAAAGTCATATAGCTAGAATGTAGTAAATTCAAATTTTATGGCTGGCTATAGAGCCTGTCATCCTTGTAACTGTTAGAAATGAGAACACAGACTCAGACAATATCCAACCTATTCCCAGGGTCTATTGAGCATTGGGAATGAGTGATTCCATAATTATTCCATTATTTATACTAGACAAAAATACTTTATAGCAGACAAACTATGAAGCTGGGAAACAAATTATGAGTTCTAAATGAAAACTATGCTTTACACTCATTCAATTCCTTATCTTCCATATTTTTATATTTAATTAGTTCTTCCTTGTACTTTGTTGGCTTCCAGTTTTCTGGCTTTGCATTCTGGTAGATATCTATTTATCTATCTCTTCTCTTCCACGTGGTTGGTTGTAAATAGTCTAAACTAGAAACATTTTGAAGTTGTTTACCTCACCTATATTTTGAAGCTGAAAAATGAAATAGCTGGGTCTGATTAATTGGGATTCTGATGATCCATTAACACAGATGTAGAAATCTTTATAGTCTGATGACTCCAAGTAGGGAAAGCTGCATCCAATATTTTTTCCTTTAGCCTGGATGTAATCAATACACTCTAATGCATGGTCCAAGCCCTCATACCTATAAAAAGAAGTGTGGTAAGAATTGTGCTTATCAATATCTTCTAGTAGTATGGTGCCCAATTTTCAATTACTTTAAAACACCAGGTAAATAAAAAATCATTTAATAACATACAATATGTACTGAATACCAACTATGTGCCAGATCCTATGAAAAGTGCTAGGGGTACAACAGTAAGGAAAGTAGACATAGGCCATTATTTTACAGAGCTTACAATCTGGTGGGACTCTTTATAAAATCTCAGATACAAGGCAAGAATTCTTACTCATGTATTTAGGTTATGTTGATTCACCAACAGGATTGTGAATCAAAGAATAAGATTCTTATTAAGAAAACATGGGATTTATATTGATAATCCTGAATGGTATTGCTTTTTAAAATACAGTACTGCAGAATTTACTAGAAGAAAGCAGATTTAAAAGCAGATTTACAAGGTGGCCAAGAAGCACATGAAAAGATGTTCAACATCACTAGTTATTAGAGAAATGCAAATCAAAACTACAATGAGGTGTCACCTCACACCAGTCAGAATGGCCTTCATCAAGAAGTCTACAAATAATAAATGCTGGAAATGGGGTTGGTAGATGCAAACTATTACATTTAGAATGGATAAACAGCAAGGTCCTAATGTATAGCACAGGGAACTATATTCAATATCCTGTGATAAACCACAATGGAAAAGAATGTATATATGTATATAACTGAGTCATTTTGCTGTACAGCAGAGATTGGAGCAACACTGAAAGTCAACCTCACTTCAATGGAAAAAAAAAGAAAGAAAAATAATGCTGGAGCAGGTGTGAAGTAAAGGGTGCCCTCCTACACTGTCAGTGGGAATATAAATTGGTATAACCATTATAAAGAACAGTATGGAAGTTCCTTAAAAAACTAAAAATAAAACTACTATATGATCCAGCAATCCCACTCCTGGGCATATATCTGGAGAAAACTAACTAGGAAAGATACATGCATCTCAATATTCATAGTTGCACTGTTTACAGTAGCCAAGACATGGAAGCAATCTAAATGTCCATTGATAGATGAATGGATAAAGAAGATGTGGTATATATATACAATGGAATACTACTCAGCCATAAAAAAGAATGAATAATGCTATCTGCAGCAACATGGATGGACCTAGATATTATCATACTAAGTGAAGTAAATCAGAAAGAGAAAGACAAATATCATATGATATCACTTATATGTGGAATATAAAAAATGATACAAATGAACTTATTTACAAAACAGAAACAGACTCACAGACTTCAAAAACAAACATGGTTACCAAAGGGGAAAAGTGGTGGTGGGGTAAATTAGGAGTTTGGATTAAAATATACACACTATTTGGGAAAAGAAACTGAAAAAGAATAGATATGTGTATATGTATAACTGAACCACTTTGCTGTACACTTGAAACTAACACAACATTGTAAATCAACTATATTCTAATATAAAATAAAAATTAAATTTCAAAGTATATAAAATATAAAAATTGAAGAGAAAATTAAATTAAAAGATTTAAAAAATAAAAGCAAACATAAAATATATTGTTTAATAAAGTGGATGAAAATCCTCTGAGGACATAATACACATAGAGATAAATCTCAAAAAATCCAACAGGGGCTCAAAAAGAGAAAGAGGAGCTGTTTGGCAAGTAAATATATAGTTTTCCATTCTCCTAGATAAGAAATGTTGCTGTATCATTGAAATTTAACCCCTTTCCAGTAATAAAGCTAGTGGGAATTAGGGGGGATTTTCCTACTGATATCCAAAGGAATAAATGCCCAATTTATTTTCCTAAATAACCTGTAATGAAAAATTTACTTTATCTATAAAAGCAGCCAAAATATCAGCCTAGCAGCTGATATGGTACTGGTACAAATATCTGGACTCCACTGAATTCACTTTATGCCGAATATTTTGCTAAGTCATGCCTGATTCTTTGTAAACCCATGGACTGCAAGGTTTCCCTGTCCTTTAGCATCTCCCAGAATTTGTTCAAAATCTTGCCCATTGAGTCAATGACGCCATCCAACTAATTCATCCTCTGTTGCCCCCTTCTCCTCCTGTCCTCAACCTTTCCCAGCATCAGAGTCTTTTCCAACGAGTTGGCTCTTCACATCAGGTAGCCAAAATATTGGGCTTCAGCTTCAGCATCAGTCCTTCCAATGAATATTCAGAGTTGATTTCCTTTAGGATTGACTGGTTTGATCTCCTTGCTGTTCAAGGGACTCTCAAGAGTCTTCTCCAGCACCACAGTTTGAAAGCATCAGTTCTTTGGCACTCAGCCTTCTTCATGGTCCAACTCTCACATCTGTACATGACTACTGGAAAAACCATAGCTTTGACTATATTGTTGTTGGCCAAGTGGCCATGAAATTAAAAAATGCTTGCTTCTTGAAAGAAAAGCTACAACAAACCTAAATGGTGTATTAAAAGCAGTGACAACACTTTAAATCCTTAGTGAGAGTTAACAAAGGCAGGGAAGTCAGAAAAAGGATCTGGTTTTAATAGTTGATGGCTTTTTAAAAAGCAAGAATATGAAATATGTCCAAAGTTTTTAGGATATAATTCCATCTATCTAGAAGATGCAAAATTTAACTCAGTACAGAAACAGTGATTGCATTCTTTACATCACCCATAGAGTGCCTTCTAGTAGCTACAGCCTAAACCTACTTATTCCCATTGAAAACCCTAAATAATTGTAAATAAACTTCATCATAAATCCAGCTCTGAAAAAGTATAATGAATTCAGTTTAATGAAAATGAAATTTGCTCAGTCGTGTTCGACTCTTTGTGACTGCATGGACTATACAGTCCAAGGACTTCTCCAGGCCAGAATACTGAAGTATTCCCTTCTCCATTCCCTTCTCCCGAGGGGATCTTCCCAACCCAGGGATCAAACCTAGGTCTCCCACATTGCAGACGGATTCTTTACCAGCTGAGCTACCAGGGAAGCCCATCTAGAGGCCCAAGTATTTGTTTTGTTTGCCTTGTTTGTATTTTTTAGAGTTTGAATTAGGTACATATGTAAGTGCTAATCACTCAGTCCTGTCCAACTCTTTGCAACCCCAAAGACTGTAGCCCACCAGGTTCCTCTGTCCACGGAGTTCTCCAGGCAGGAATACTGGAGTGGGTTGCCATTCCCTTCTCCAGGGGATCTTCCCAACCCAGGGATTGAACCTGGATCTCTTGCATTGCAGGTAGATTCTTTACCATCTGAGCTACCCTAATGAAAATACAGTTACTCATACTGTGGATTAATTTTGATAGATATCTTCCTGATATGGAATTCTTATTATAAAAATACTTACCAGTAATATAAGCTGTAATTGCTATCCAAATGGGCACCCATGCCAGGTTTCCAAGAGCAGAGTAAATATTGCCAGTTGTAATATACACAATCCATATCCTGAATTTTAGTATCCAGATTTCCTAAGAAATGAATAAACTGTGAATGCTTGAAAGACATGGTAATGAATCACTTGGGAAATCACTAAGCAATTTTATTTCATTTCCTTTGACCTCTCCACTTCATTTAGCAATCAACATAATCAGGAAAATCCCAAAAGGAAGTTGTTGGAAATCACTTCACTTTAAGTGGAACATGCAAAATCAAAAACTTTTGAGGGCTCATTTATTGGTACTAGTGTAAGCATATGCAGAAGTGCCAAATTAATAATTCTAGGATGCTCCAAGAAGCCGCATAGTTTCATGTATATTTACTGATATGAGCCCAAAACTGGGATATATATTAACCTAATAAAGGCTATAGTCTATGGGGCCACAAAGAGTTGCACACGACTGAGCATGCATGCCTGAAATAAGATATAGGTTTTGCCACACATGTTTTCTGATTTAAGGAATTTAAAACACCAGTCACCCACTCCTCAGAAGGATTCTATTTTGTGCCACATTCTCAACTGTACATATAATCTTCTGTATAAGTGTTAAAGAACTTACTTCCCATATAAATTTTTCTAACAGTATTAACTATGAAAAGAGAGCTTTTTTTAACCTTGTGATGATATCCAATAAGTAGCTTCTGACCATGAACTTTGAACTTCTGATCCATTTGTGCATTGCCTTGGCAGAAGTGTGTGTATCTTTGCTTCAACACCTTTGTTAAGATCAAACCCATCTTTGTAAAGTAGATTCTTAGTGATGATTGTCTGTTTGACAAAAAGATGAGACAAAGTCAAGCTTAGAAACAATAATGTTATCATGAGCCACATTAATAAGGCTAAAAAGTCATTAATACTTTGGAGAGTCCTCAATAGCTAGTAAATTCCAGATGATTATTTGATAACATGTCCCAGATATATTTTTGGCAGAGTTCACCTTCTGCATATTATGTCATTTGATGAGATCCTGTGGGAGAAGGCGAGGGTGGGATGTTTCAAGAGAACAGCATCGAAACATGTATATTATCTAGGGTGAAACAGATCACCAGCCCAGGTTGGATGCATGAGACAAGTGCTCGGACCTGGTGCACTGGGAAGACCCAGAGGGATCGGGTGGAGAGGGAGATGGGAGGGGGGATTGGGATGGGGAATACATGTAAATCCATGGCTAATTCATGTCAATGTATGACAAAAACCACTACCATATTGTAAAGTAATTAGCCTCCAACTAATAAAAATAAATTAAAAAAAAGAGAGAAAAAATAAAATAAAATAAATTCTGGAAGACAAAAAAAGCTCTGTGGCAGGAACTTGAGCTATAACCAACTTGAAATCAAGGGATAATTTTCATGTACCATACGCCTATTACATGACAATTTATCACCTTTCAAATATCATATGAAATAGGAATCATATAAAATCTTGGTGGTAACTGGAGGGAGCCAGACAAAGTGTGACTACTTGAAGGACTAAAATCATGTATCATTTATCCTTCTATTCCTGATACCTAGCTAGCAAAGTAGCTGGCAGAAAAAAAGTTGCTCAGTGAATGTTTGATTTTAATTGTTTTTTGAAACCACCTAGCTGAATTAAGAAGATAACAGAATTCCTTGTACAATCAAAATCTTTCAAAGAACATGCTTGTTGACTATGTAAATAGTTAATAATTCAATAAACTTTCACTGAGCACTTACTACAATATATGCAAAGAACCATGCTGTGTTCTGTAGGGTGAGTACAAAGATAAATAAGGCTTAATTCCTACAGAGAAAAAGCTCACATCATCCGGTAGCATATGTAAGACCCATACACAGGCATTAAGTAGCCCTGAAATAAGGTAAAATGTACAAGAACTCTATAAGTCCATATTCCATGAGATCAGATTTTCCTTTCCTGTACTTCCAATGGTAGTCTTAATAGTGGGTGGGGTGAAAACAGATATTGCAGGATGCACAGGAGACAGCAGCAGGCATGCAACTTATATCTTAATAATAGCTATTGAGATACAGAAATAAGAGCAGACACTGACATCAGGAATCACAGGAAAACTAATAAGCACTCTAATATCTTAAGTGCATGCTTTACTTACCCTCCAGCTTTCACTATCAACATTTCGATATTTTAATTCATATTCTACTGTGCATTTGTTAAAATTATCCAGAGAGACTGGAGGTTGCCATTGCAAATAGAGATAACCTAAATATCCAGGGTCCACTATTTCAAAATCCTGAGGAGGATTAACTGAAATAAAATCAATAAAATATTTTAATTTTTATCCTGTATCTTATGACAAAGATCTCCAAATCTAGATTACTTCCATATGTCCATCAACTGATGAATGAAAAAAAAATAAACTATGATACATTCATAAAATGGAATATTATCCAGCCATAAGAAAGAATGAAATACTGATATATGCTAGAACATGAATGAACCTTGAAAACCTTAAGCTAAATGAAAGAAGCCCACATATTGCATGATTTCATTTATGTGAGATATTGAAATAGGCAAATTCATAGAGAAGGAAAATCAATTAGTGGTTTCCAGGTGCTGGAGGGAGGGGTGAATGATATGTAACTACTGAATGGATATGAAGTTTCTTTTTGGGGTGATGTAACTATTCTGGAATTTGATAATTGTGGCTGTTATACAACTTTGTGAATATACTAAAAACCACTGTACATTATACTTTAAAAGAATAAGTTTTATGTCTTGTGAACTAAATCTCAGAAAAGCTGTTTTTAAAAATCTAGATTACTACTACATAGTTGTCCCTTCTTTAAGAAATTGTGTATGTAAATGTGACTTAGCCTATCTAGATATCATTTTCATAGAAATAAGAAGTTCAACATGGAGTTATCTCTGAAGTCATATAGACCTCAGTTTGGTCTTGGGTGGGGACATTTTGTTACATAAAGCTCTCTCATAGCAAGAATCAGTCAGTATTAATCTAGTGCTTACTGTATGTATAACATCATAACATTCATGGCACACACACAAAAAGGGAGAGAAAACAGAAAATATGGCACACAAAAAGGGATAGAAAATATAAAATAAGACTACTCTGGCTAAGTGCCTTGAGAATTAGGAGAACAGGCAGATCTTGTTGGTCCATTCGAGATAATTGAATCCTCTGGTTAAGTAAAGCTCAGAGCTATTTATAGAATATGCAAACCTGAGCCAGTCTTTGGAAGGACTCAAAAAAAAAAGTAGCAGGCAGCTGAGTGACAGGAAACAGCTTCTTTTATTTCAAGGGAGGGGGCAGCGGGAGGCAATGGCTCCTTCATCTGGTGATTTAGAAAGCAATAAAAATTAACAAATTATTCTATAAACGTACTAAGTGTTAGTCGCTCAGTCATGTCCAACTCTTTGCAACTCCATGGACTGTAGTTCGCCAAGCTCCTCTGTCCACGGAATTCTTCAGGCAAGAATACTGGAGTGGTTAGCCACACCCTTCTCCAGGGGATCTTCCTGGACCCAGGGATCAAACCTGGGCCTCCTATATTGTAGGCAGATTCTGTACTGGCTGAACTACAAGGGAAGTCCCATAAACTTACTAAACCTACTAGTAAATCTAGTACATTGTACTGCCCTCATGTTACCTTTCTGCTAATAATTTCTTCTCATTTCTGCTCTGCTTTTCATTTTAATACTTTACTTCATATTACTTATTGAGATAAGTAAAAGAATCAACAGAAAAAAATGATGCCACAAATAATGATTTGAAATGAGAGCCCCATGAACCAAATAAAGAAGGTCTCTATTGAGGATGAAAGGACAATCCTATTGTTTCAACTCATGATTAGAAATTTTTGTAAACTACATTCTTCCTTCCATAATGAAAAGTTCATTAGACATGACTTAATAATTGTGCAATTATTTTTAAAATTCATTTTAAACTTATGTATTTTTAAAACTTATCTAATTGTCTTAAAAGTTAAGGTAACTATGGTTTTTCCAGTAGTCATGTATGGATGTGTGAGAGTTGGACTATAAAGAAAGCTGAGTGCCAAAGAATTGATGCTTTTGAACTGTGGTGTTGGAGAAGACTTTTGAGAGTCCCTTGGACTGCAAGGAGATCCAACCAGTCCATCCTAAAGGAAATCGGTCCTGAATATTCATTGGAAGGACTGATGCTGAAGCTGAAATGCCAATACTTTGGCCACCTGATGCGAAGAACTGACTCATTGGAAAAGACCCTGATGCTGGGAAAGATTGAAGGTGGGAGGAAAAGGGGACGACAGAGGATGAGATGGTTGGATGGCATCACCGACTCAATGGACATGAGTTTGAGCAAGCTCCGGGAGTTGGTGATGGACAGGGAAGCCTGGTGTGCTGCAGTCCATGGAGTCACAAAGAGTCAGACACAACTGAGCGACTGAACTGAACTGAACTGAGTAATTAAGGAAAGTTTTCAGTTAATTGGGTACCAGGCAATGAGGTTTTGGGTAAATAGCCTCTTTATTAGAAAAGATTATATGAAAAGGTATAGAAAGTATATTTTAGTTTGGCTTTTCTCCCACAAAATGGTTGTTATCATCAGTTACGTCATACATGAGGCTGACTAGTGAGAACGTATCTTTTGTGTATGGGATCCCTGAATTATTTGCAACAATAATCCATCTATTTATGCACTTTCATTTGGTAGGTTGACAAGGCAGTTAATATCTCTGATTTTAAAATTACTGCATTCTTGGTTTACCTTTTATCTCAGCATTTGAAGACAAAGTAGAGCCAAAAGCTGTGCAAATAAGAAGCGTATATAGACATCTGATATCCAAATGAATGAAAGCCATTTCTCTAAGATTTAATACCTTGAAATTTCCACTCTAAGAAGGAAAAATATAAAATTTTAACATTATCATACTTCAATATGTACTAAATGTGATTAAAAATACAGTTGGGAACTCTTTGTGGGCTTTCCATCAAGAACTGGGAAAACTGTGCCCCTTTGAACCATTTAAACAGAAAAAAAAAGAAAAATCAAGCTTGGAACCAAAATAATTCGAAAGGAGGATTTTCGTCTCATCCTTCTTATGAAAGCAAAAACAAGGCAACACAAACATATCCCTTCAAACCCCGGCTTTAACACACACACACACACACACCTTATACATCACATGCTATGACCAAGATATGATGACCTCAAATAGCCTTCAGCCTGAAGACTGAATCAGACCCACCTGAGTGTTCTTATCCATTTGCAGGGGGAATTATATCATTAGTCTCCACAGTGATACTCTTCACTAGCCACCAATAAGACACATTAATACATACACACACTCTTTTCTGAGACAAAAATTATTTGAAAGTTAACTGAATACTGATAAAAGCTCAGAATCTATACCAAATGTACCAAAGCCTCAGATAACTCAGAACTTTGCTTCATTTCTTCATAAATATTAAATCCTCATCATCCACTCTCCTGTGTGTTCTACTCTTCCCTGTATTTCTTATATCAGTAAATGGCACCATAATCTTCCCAGTTGTCCAAACCAGAAACCTGATTCTTCCTGAACACCTCCCTCTCCCGTCCAGTTTCTCATTTATCACTACACCCTTCCTAAGCTGAGGATCTCATCATCAGGGATCTCCTTATCCAGTCTTTCTTGCCTCCAAATCATTTCACACAGCATACAGTAAGGACAAATCTGAATTTATCACCTCTCTTAAAACAGAGAGCAAAATATACTACCACAGAATACAATTTAATCATCTTTTTATTACTGAAGAATACTGGTTTTATGATCAAAACTAAAAGGATTCATGTCTCCACACATCTTTTCAATCAAAAAATACTCTCCTTTTCATGAAAAATCATTACTTCAGTTCTACACTTCTCTTTGAGTATGTATTCTTAAAACCAACAATTTCACAGGAAGGATTAAAGGTCAATTACCCCAACAGTCAGAGACTGCCTTTCTTTTCCCCTACTTAAGTTAATTATGCAGGACAGACCCTTTTCCCCTGCCCCACCCTCTTAATCTTACCTGCTCCAGTTGTAATGTTCTCATGTTGCTAGGCTTCAATTATTGCATAATGAAATCTTGGAATCAGACTGTCAGAGCCAGCAAGTATATTGGAGGCAATGCTAGTCCAATCCTCCTTTATATATTGGGAAGTAAAACTCAGACTTGCCCAAGATTACACAGTAAATTAGTAAATTAGTAACAAAACTGGAAGTAGAACAGAGATGTGATTCCCAATCTAGTGCCCTTCCACCCTTCTATGCTGGATCCCACATGTTTGGCTCAGTATTATGAAAGCTTTTCCCTTGGGACTCCAGCATTTAAGTCTTCCTTAAGTTAGCTAGCCAGGCTGAAGCAACACCATGCTATTCCTTTTTCTATGTCTCATACAATCATAAGGGGATGCCATTTCTCTTACTGAGGTCCAATGAATCTCTCTCCACAATTCCTTCCTCCCCATCATCAGCCCATTGCTGCCTTCTAAGGCATGTGTAAGTAGTAAGTGGGTTTGGTGAACAGAAGGCCACATTTCTGCCATAGAGATGCTCTTACAGATTGAGATAAAAAGACTGGTTACTTTTGGATCCAAGGCAATAGGTCTGACAAACAAATTCTTTCATATTACCTATAAGGATGAAGACAATCATGCTTGCCTTAAAATGCTCTCAGAGAGAGCTTAAAGTTCTCTCTACCCTATCAATCTGTCCTTAAATATTTTATTAGCCCCTGGTCATGTACAGCATAAAAGCTAACTAAAAAGTTAGAAATAACTTGCTTCTATTCTGTTTATAAGCTACTGAAATTAAACTCAGGCCATCAAATAGCATTTCCTGGATCTGCTAAACACATTTAAGCAAAAATAGGAAATAGGATAGCTGGCTTCCTGAATCAATTATCTAGAAATCCACAAAAGGAATTCCTGAATAACAGTGTCCCACCTAGACTTTCTTACCCAAGTGAATGTGAAGACAATTCTTTCCTCAGCTTCTGGGTTACAAGACTGTCACTAGTGCAGTGAGGTGTTATATATATAGTTAGCAGAATGACAGAGTTTTTCGCAAGGGATCTGAAGGCAAATGAAAGATGGGAGATAGAAATGCAGAGATACAAAATTTGAAACAGTTTCAGATATACTCCCCACTCCCAGCCCACAGTTAATAACCACTCATCTGGTCATTTTATTTTTAAAAATGAGGAAATACCCAAAGAGGAAAGTGAGTGATCCTAGCTTACACAACTTACTGGGAGCAGAGCTAGGACTGAAAAACAGCTCTCTTGAGCCCTTTCCACTAAATAAATTTTCTTGTTATAAGGAGTCTATCCTGCACCTATCTTTTCAGAAGTCTCCCTGCAAACCTTCCTCAACCTACAGTCACCACCCAAACCATCAACCCCACCACACAGTTTTATCATCATGACATTTTTAGCAGAGTAATAATTCAACAAACTTTGATTGTGCTTCTTCTTCTTCTTCTTCTTCTTTTTTTTTTTTGCCAAATACTATTCCAGGTAAATCTTGTCTAAAGACACAAGGTGCAAGTGATGAATCATAACATCTATAATAATGATAATAATATCTCCTACTATTGATTCAGCATTCCCAGCATCTCAGGCACTGGCCTGTGCTAAGCCCTTTATATGCATAATCTCATTTAATACTCAGTCAGCCTTGGATGTATGCACTATTTTTATTCCCATGTTAAAGACCAGAAACTGAGAAGAGGAGAAATTAAACTGCCTACAAGTTACTACAGGCCATAAATGGTGAAGCTTGGATTTGAACCTAGAGAGCCTAGTGTCAGACTCCTTGTAACCACTACACTAGGCAGTTTCCAGACCTAAGACCAATGTGGCAAACAACTTCTTGTTTCTGTCCACTCAGTTTTACACAACACTGTTGCACAGACAGCTTTCCACTAAGAATCATCTTTGGAAAGGCAAGCCTAAAGCTAGTTCCTGGTTTCAGCCTCCCTTCCCCACCTCTTGAAAGCCATGCTAGATAAACCCTTCGTTCTAAGTGTTGGCTGGGACAATGCTTGCATTATTGGAAAAACTCCAGGTACTTACCAATAACATTGTTTCTCAAGAAATGGATTATCATAAACAATTATCATAACCCCCCCTTTCCCCCCTTTCCAACTTAGAGGCATTTATTGAATCTCTAATACTTTCCTTCCTGTCTGATAATCAAGCACACTGAATAAAAATAGGTATTCCTGAAACAGCCAGGGGGCCAGGACACAGATTCTCTAAGTCACAAGATAGGTGAGTTTATAGGTGGGTCTAAAAGCCACCTAAAGCAAATTTAGAATCACAGCACAGTATTGTAAAAGCTGACAAGACTGACTAATCTTTGACTAAACTAATAGATATATAGCAAAAGAACTTGCTATATAATATAAACATATTATGTAATATTTATAGTATATATAATATAATAAAATATAATAATATATATTATATATAAATATAATCATATACAAACATATAAACATGAAATATATAATACAATATAAATATATAATTTATATATATTTATATATATAAATATAATACAACATAAAATATAATACAAACACAGTAGTATAAATATCAACCTGGATTTCAGCCCTGCCTCAACCACTAATGTGCTTAGAGGCAAATTATAACTCAATTTCCATCTATAAAGTGGAGGTAATGACACCAGCCTGGCAGTTTTGTGTTTAAGATTAAACGAGATAATGTATGTGAAAGAGAATAGTAAATTGCTCTATATAATTGCAAGGGGTTTGCTTCTGAGCATCTTATTACTAAGAAAAAACTTGAAAACAACTTGCTCCAAATCCACACGTTTCCTCCTACTACTTCAGCAAAATCGACTTGTGCACAGTTGATAAAAAGGCACTTATTGTTAACCTCTACCTTCTACCACCCTTTCTGACCCGTTAGCTACCTTTATTGGTCTTTGTCTTAGTAATAATAATTTATTGCATTTGTTAAGTGTTTTATAGTTTACAAAGAATTTATTGAATTATTTTAACAAATCTATAGGTATAAAAGTTTGTATCACATATTTACAGTCATTAAGACTGGGGTTTAGAGAAGTGATGTGACTTGAAAAAGATCCCACTGCTGGCAAAATTCACACTGAAATGAAAGGTAAAAGAAGCAAGGAACAGAAATATGTTGTAAGGCTAATAATGCAATCACTTACATAATATGGTTTTGTAGAAAAGTTCCTTCTCTACCTTGACAAAGAAGAAAAAAAGATTCTTCCAAAGTATCTGAAATGGCCACAGGTTCTTTTTAAAGGCAATTACTAAGTTACAAAAACAAATATTATCTATTGGAAATGATGAATGAAGTTTTGCAATGTCACTTATGTGGCTTATAAAAACCACCTAAAGGGAAGTATGGCCGTGTTATTTCTATTGCCGTTTAGAAAAAAAAAATAGTGTTATGAAATTTGATACTTTCTGTTCACATTATTTAAAATATCTAAAAATATCAGCCAAAGCAGTTGGAATAGGGTTAGGAGAACAAGAAAATGGGAAAAATAGAAGAGAACTAATGCTTGAGGAGTGTGTTAGTCACTCAGTCGTGTATGACTCTTTTTGAGCCCGTGGACTGAAGTTCCCCAGGTTCCTCTGTCCATGGAATTCTCCAAGTGAGAATACTGGAGTAGGTTGCCATTTCCTTCTCCAAGGGAATTTCCCAACCCAGGGATTGAACTCAGATCTCCCGAATTACAGGCAGATTCTTTACCATCTGAGTTACCATGTAGAGAGAAATGGAAAAGTAGGGTTGATACAAGAAAAGCTTTACCAAAGTCCAAGCTCTTTTTTCAACTTGTCCCAAAGAATCTGGGTAAGGAACACAAGAAACCAAGGAAAAATAAACATACACACACACACACACAAACTCACACTGAGACTGAGGAGCAAAGAGAACAAAGAAGCACTTTATTCAGGGCAGAAGCAAAGGGTGTGGGCATCCTCCTGAGTGAGGAATACCCAGAGGGTGTTGATACCCCCCTTTTAATCTCATTTTCAGCTCTGTGAATGGGTGGGGGTGGAGGTTTGGCCTAGATTGCACCAGGTAGCAGGTAGCACCAGCTTTTGGGCTTGTGCATTTGTCTCCTGAAGCCACTGTGTGTGCTCTCTAAGAGCTGTTTTCCTTAAATTTTCCCTTACTAGTTGAGCACCACATGTGTGCTCACAAGGTATCAGCAACCTGTGCTTTTTTATTTGCACATGTTCCATTGTTTTCAAGGTAGAGTTTCTTGCTCAGATGCTACAAAGTGTTTGTTCTAGATGCCATTCTTCTCTGCATCATGGTCTCATTAAGTGCAAAACAAGGAGGTGGCTTTGCCTTCTGCCTAATACCTACACATAAGGAGCCCACCCTTGTGCCGGCCTGTCTTTCCTGCATCAAGGTGATTGCAAAGGTTTAAGTGTTGTCTTTGCATGAAATGATAAGTTTATATGGTCTTACATGAGAAGGCATCGACTAGAAGATCTGGGCTGTAACACCAACGTTAGCAGGGGATTTAGAAAATGATAATAATAGGGACTATAGTTTCTTAAGCTCTTACCAGGTGTCAAGTTCTGTTACAGATGTTTGATATGGATTAACTCATTTAAGTCTCACAAATGTTGCTAGTTGCTATTATTATTACAATAACCCAATATTACAAATGAGTTGTTTGAGGCTCAGAAAGGTTAAGTAAATTATTCAAGGTCATACAATTTAAGCAAAAAGTATGCCCCAATCTAGTTAAAGACTATGCTCCTTTTAACATATAATAGTGTCTTTCCATCTCACTTTAGTGAAACTCAATTTCCTCTCATAGGAATTATCCCTGGGACATCATTCTGTTTCATCAGTTGATCTGGTGTGTATCCATCCATGGTTTCAGGATGTGACTCAAAAGTGCTGGCTTCCTGAATAAATAATCTTGTTTCAAGGAGACCATCCAACATGTACAAATATTTATTCATAGTTTCTGGAGTATAGCCATGACTCAGCATCATAATCAGCACCTATGGAACCTGCCAGATCCTGAGGCCCAACAACATTTTGAGATCAATACATAGCTCAATAATAGTACAATCAGTCTATGAACTGTTGATGAGTTGATTCTGATTTAGATAATAAGTGGCAATTATTATTTCCTGCAGTGGAGTAGCTTTTAAAGAATGTTGAAGATGACTTAGTGTACTTTCAAATATAAAAGGACTTTGAATCAGACAGAGTCGTCATGCTTGCCTTTACTCAACTGTCATTTCCCACAAAAATGTGAAAAAAGTTAGGCACATGATGAGTAATGAAAGTCACTGCAGACAAATGAAGTACAGGTAGGATCTCTTTTTTAACAAATATCACTTTAGCATCCAGTTATACATAACATGATTATATTTGTGTCCCTGTCAGCATTACATACTAACATTGTTTCTTGACATTTATGAAATATGTTCAATAAATCTTATAAAACATAAGTAGTCATCTTATTCCCTAATTCTTTTTATAGATGGTTTCCTGTATAACATCTTGAGTTCATCCAACTGACAAGTTTCCTGAAGTACTATCAAAGCTACAGAATTCAGTTTTAAGCTATTACACCATGACAACTGACAGGTTCATAGTGTTAATTCATGAAGCAGCTTACACATTTCAGAATCTGTTCCTAATCTGGGCAGATCAGAGCCTTTTACTTTAGAATTCCATCCAATAAACCAACAACAGGCTTTTACAACCCTTTAAAAAAATCTTCCAGGTCATCAATTTCTTAAAATCGGTCAAATTCTTATTAAGTACACCTTATGTTCTATTCAAATGAAGTCACAGCTGAAGAGCAATGCAGTATCTTGAAAGGCATCACTGCTCTGGAACTAGCAAAAAAATCTCTTGTTTGTTTAACACCCTTCTTCTCACCCCCAAATGCTCCCAAATACTTGTTAGTGAACAAACACTGTGTACCCAAAACATTCACTTCGAGTAACAACTTTGGAATAACAACTTTAAAAGTCATTCCTTAAAAAACTGGAAATAGAACTGCCACGTGACCCAGCAATCCCACTGCTGGGCATACACACCAAGGAAACCAGAATTGAAAAATACATGCGTACCCAATGTTCATCGCAGCACTGTCTAAAATAGCCAGAACATGGAAGCAACCTAGATGTCCATCAGCAGATGAATGGGTAGGAAAGCTGTGGTACATATACACAATGGAATATTACTCAGCTATTAAAAAGAATACATTTGAACCAGTTCTGATGAGGTGGATGAAACTGGAGCCTATTATACAGAGTGAAGTAAGTCAGAAAGAAAAACACCAATACAGTATACTAACGCATATATATGGAATTTAGAAAGATGGTAATGATAACCCTGTATGTGAGACAGCAAGAGAGACACAGATGTATTGAACAGTCTTTTGGACTCTGTGGGAGAGGGCAAGGGTGGGATGATATGGGAGAATGGCCTTGAAACAAGTAAATTATATGTGAAACAGATCACCAGCCCAGGTTGGATGCATGATACACGGTGCTCGGGGCTGGTGCACTGGGATGACTCAGAATGATAGAATGGGGAGGGTGGTGGGAGGGGGGTTCAGAATGGGGAATACATTTACACCCATGGCAGATTCATGTCAATGTATGGCAAAACCAATACAATGTTGTAAAGTAAAATAAATAAGTTGATTAACTAAAAAAATAAAACTAAATTAAATTAAATCTCAAAAGCTTTTGCATAATGAAGGAAACTATAAGCAAGGTGAAAAGACAGTCTTCAGAATGGGAGAAAATAATAGCGAATGAAACAACAAAGAATTAATCTCAAAAATATACAAGCAACTCCTGCAGCTCAATTCCAGAAAAATAAAAGACCCAATCAAAAAGTGAGCCAAAGAACTAAACAGACATTTCTCCAAAGAAGACATACAGATGGCTAACAAACACATGAAAAGATGCTCAACATCACTCATTATCAGAGAAATGCAAATCAAAACCACAATGAGGTAACCATCTCACACTGGTCAGAATGGCTGCTATCCAAAAGTCTACAAACAATAAATGCTGGAGAGGGGAGAAAAAGGAACCCTCTTTCACTGTTGGTGGGAATGCAAACTAGTACAGCCACTATGGAGAGCAGTGTGGAGATTCCTTAAAAAACTGGAAATAGAACTGCCATATGACCCAGAAATCCCACTCTTGGGCATACACACTGAGGAAACCAGAATTGAAAGAGATATGTGTACCCCAATATTCATCACAGCACTGTTTACAATAGCCAGGACATGGAAGCAACCAGGATGTCCATCGGCAGATGAATGGATAAGAAAGCTGTAGTATATATACACAATGGAATATTACTCGGCTATTAAAAAGAATGCATTTGAATCATTTCTGATGAGGTGGATGAAACTGGAGCCTATTATACAGAGCAAAGTGATTCAGAAAAAAAAATCACCAATACAGTGTTCAGTTCAGTTCAGTCACTCAGTCGTGTCCAACTCTCTTTGTGATCCCATGAACCACAGCACACCAGGCCTCCCTGTCCATCACCAACTCCCAGAGTTTACCCAAACTCATGTCCATTGAGTTGGTGATGCCATCCAACCATCTCATCCTCTGTCGTCCCCTTCTCCTCCTGCCTTCAATCTTTCCCAACATCAGGGTCTTTTCCAGTGAGTCAGTTTCTTTGCTTCAGTTGACTTCCCTGGTGGCTCAGATGGTAAAACGACTGCCTACAATGTGGGAGACCCAGGTCCAATTCCTGAGTTGGGGAGATCTCCTGGAGAAAGAAATGGCAACCCACTGCAGTATTCTTATCTGGAAAATCCCATGGATGTAGAGCCTGGTAGGCTACAGTCCATGGGGTCACAAGGAGTCGGACATGACTGAACGACTTCACTTTCACTTTTTCAGTTTGCATCAGGTAGCCAAAGTACTGGAGTTTCAGGTTTAACAGTAGTCCTTCCAATGAACACCCAGGACTGATTTCCCTTAGGATGGACTGGTTGGATCTCCTTGCAATCCAAGGGACTCTCAAGTCTTCTCCAACACCACAGTTCAAAAGCATCGATTCTTCTTTGCTCAGCCCTCTTTATATTTGGACTCTCACATCCATACATGACCACTGGAAGAACCATAGCCTTGACTAGATGGACCTTTGTTGGCAAAGTAATGTCTCTGCTTTTTAATATGCTGTCTAGGTTATTCATAACTTTCCTTCCAAGGAGCAAGCGTCTTTTAATTTCATGGCTGCAATCACCATCTGCAGTGATTTTGGAGCCCAAAAAAATAAAGTCAGCCACTCTTTCCACTGTTTCCCCATCTATTTCCCATGAAGTGATGGGACCAGATGCCATGATCTTAGTTTTCTGAATGTTGAGCTTTAAGCCAACTTTTCCACTCTCCTCTTTCACTTTCATCAAGAGGCTCTTTAGTTCTTCTTCACTTTCTGTCATAAGGGTGGTGTCATTTGCATATCTGAGGTTATTGATATTTTTCCCAGCAATCTTGATTCCAACTTGTGCTTCATCCAATCCAGCATTTCTCATGAAGTACTCTGCATATAAGTTAAATAAGCAGGGTGACAATATACAGCCTTGACGTCCCCCTTTTCCTATTTGGAACCAGTCTGTTGTTCCATGTCCAGTTCTAACTGTTGCTTCCTGACCTGCAGATAGGTTTCTCAAGAGGCAGATCAGGTGGTCTGGTATTCCCATCTCTTTCAGAATTTTCCACAGTTTGTTGTGATCCACACAGTCAAAGACTTTGGCATAGTCAATAAAGTAGAAATAGATGTTTTTCTGGAACTCTCTTGCTTTTTTGATGATCCAGTGAATGTTAGCAATTTGATCTCTGGTTTCTCTGCCTTTTTTAAAAACCAGCTTGAACATCTGGAAGTTCACGGTTCAGGTATTGCTGAAGCCTGGCTTTGAGAATTTTGCGCATTAGTTTGCTACCGTGTGAGATGAGTGCAATTGTGCAGTAGTTTGAGCATTCTTTGGCATTGCCTTTCTTTGGGATTGGAATGAAAACTCACCTTTTCCAGTCCTGAGGCCATTGTTGAGTTTTCCAAATTTTTTGTCATATTGAGTACAGCACTTTCACAGCATCATCTTTTAGGATTTGAAATATCTCAACTGGAATTCCATCACCTCCACTATCTTTGTTCATAGTGATTCTTCTAAGGCCCACTTGACTTCACATTCCAGGATGTCTGGCTCTAGGTGAGTGATCACACCATCATGATTATCTGGGTCATGAAGATTTTTTTTTTGTATAGTTCTGTGTATTCTTGCCACCTCTTCTTAATATCTTCTGCTTCTGTTAGGTCCATACCATTTCTGTCCTTTATTGAGCCCATCTTTGCATGAAATATTCCCTTGGTATCTCTAATTTTCTTGAAGAGATCTCTAGTCTTCCCCATTCTATTGTTTTCCTCTATTTCTTTGCACTGATCACTGAGGAAGGCTTTCTTATCTCTCCTTGCTACTCTTTGGAACTTTGGATTCAAATAGGTATATCTTTCCTCTTCTCCCTTGCTTTTCACTTCTCTTTTTTTCACAGCTATTTGTAAGGCCTCCTCAGACAACCATTTGCTTTCTTGCATTTCTTTTTTTTGGGGGATCGTCTTGCTCCCTGTCTACTGTACAATGTCATGAACCTCTGTCCATAGTTCATCAGGCAATCTGTCTATCAGATCTTAGCGCATGTATATGGAATTTAGAAAGATGGTAAGGATGACCCTATATGCAAGACAGCGAATGAGACACACATGTAAAGAACAGACTTTTGGACTCTGTGGGAGAAGGCGAGTGTGGGATGATTTGAGAGAATAACATTCAAACATGTATATTATATGTGAAATAGATCACCAGTCAGTCCTGGTTCAATGCATGAGACAGGGTGCTCAGGGCTGGTGCACTGGGATGACCCTGAGGGATGGGATGGGGAGGGAGGTGGGAGGGGGTTCAGGATGGGGAACACATGTACACCCATGGCTGATTCATGTGAATGTATGGCAAAAACCACCACAATATTGTAAAGTAATTAGCCTTCAATTAAAATTTTAAAAACTGTAGACATTTAAAACATATTAACTATTCTAATTCTATAAAGCAATTATCCTTCAATAAAAAATAAATTATTTTAAAAAGGTAACAACAAAAAAAAATATTAACCATTCTACCTAGGATTTCTAAATCTGAAAATGAAAATATTTTGTATTAATAATTATAAAGCAAAAATGACTATCATGTCTTCAACAAAATTGTGAGATGTCAATAATTTCAAAAGGGTTAAATTTGGATGACTTATTTAAGGAGAAGAATTTAAAGTGAATGTAACCTAAAAACTATTAGAAATACATTTGAAATCTGAAATAAATTTTATGAGGTGGAAAAAAAGTCAATAATAGAGCATGCCCACCTGCTCCATTCTAAGTAAAAATGCTAGACTGAATGTAAAATAACAGATTTTATATTGTTTCAAGCTTATTCTATCAGTATACTCTTTCATGACAGTAAAATACATGTCTTCTCATGAGCATGTAAATGTATGAAAATATGGTGTTATGTAATATATCATGCCATCAGTAACAGAAAGAATGTTAATTAAGAACACACAGATATTTCTTGTATGTATTCATTATTCATCAATTATTTCTGGAAGCCTACTACATACCAGGATCTGTTCCAGCCGCTTGAGTTACAGCAGTGCACAAAGCAAAGAACCTGCTTTCTCAGAACTAACGTTCTGGAGTGGGAGACAGACAATAAACATATCAAATAATCATAAGTTTCATAAAGAAAAATAAAGCAGGATACTATGAAAGAGAGTTCATTTTAGACAGGGTGATCAGGAAATGCCTCTCTGAAAAAAAATAACATTAAGGACCTCAGTGAAGTGAGGGTATGAACCAGGTGAAGATACAGGGAAGGAAATTTCCAGGGAGAAGGAAAGTTGTTGTTTAGTCACTAACTTGTGTCTGACGCTGTGACACCATGGATTGTAGCCCACCAGGCTCATCTGTCCATGGGATTCTCCAGGCAAGAATACTGGAGTGGTTTGCCATTTCCTACTCCATGGAATCTTCCCAGACCAGGGATGGAACGTACGTTGAAGGAATAGCACATTCAGAGGCCCCAGGGAGGGAATCAGCTTAGTAGTTCTAGCAAGACCGGTAGGATAGGAAACAGATAAATTTAGACGATCTCAAAAAGATAGGCTGACTATGGGCAATGGTACTGAATTTCCTATTTATAGTTAGTAAAACGGGAAGCAGTTGGATAGTTGTCAGTTACAGTTGAAAAGTCTACTCTATATGGAAGCGAAGGGTAGAAGCAATAATCCAGGCTAGAGCTGACAGTGGCTTGAACCAACCTGCCAGCAGTGGAGAAGCTGATAGGATTTTACTGATCCATTGACTGTGGAGTATCAGAAGATGATGCCTCTATTTTTGTAATAAACTGGATAATTATTTATGGGGTGTGGGGATGATGGACAAAGGTTCAGTTTTATATGGTTTAGTTTGAGCTGCCTAACTAAACATCGTATGACTTCCTGATAGCTCAGTTGGTAAAGATCCACCTGCAATACAGGAGACCCCAATTTGATCCCTGGGTCAAGAAGATCTGCTGGAGATGGGATAGGCTACCCACTCCAGTATTTTGGGGCTTCCCTTGTGGCTCAGCTGGTAAAGAATCTGCCTATAATGCGGGAGACCTGGGTCAATCCCTGGGTTGGGAAGATCTCCTGGAGAAGAGAAAGGCTACCCACTCCAGTATTCTGGCCTGGAAAATTCCATGTAGTCACAAAGAGTTGGACACAACTGAGGGACTTTCACCACCACCAGATCAATTAAACATCTAATGGGAGAAGGTGAGTAGGCAGTTGGACTTGGTTCTGGAAATTAGGGGAAAGATTGGAGCTATAGATATATTTTTGAGAGTCATCAGTTTTGCTGTTGTTCACTCAGTGGTGTCCAACTCTTTACGACCCCATGGACTGCAACACACCAGGTTTCCCTGTCCATCGCCAACTCCCAGAGCTTGCTCAATCTCATGTCCATTGAGTCGGTGATACCATCCAACCAACTTGTCCTCTGTTGCCTCCTTTTCCTCCTGCCTTTAAACCTTCCCAGAATCAGGGTCTTTTCCAATAAGTAGGTTCTTTGCATCAGGTGGCCAAACTATTGGAGCTTCAGCTTCAGCATCAGTTCTTCCAATAAATAATCAGGACTGACTTCCTTTAGGATTGACTGGTTTGATCTCCTTTCAGTCCAAGGGACTCTCAAGAGTCTTCTCCAGCACCACAGTTCAGAAGCATCAGTTCTTCAGTGCTCAGCCTTCTTTATGGTTCAACTCTCACATCATACATGACTACTAGAAAAACCATAGTTTAACTATATGGACCTTTATGGACAAAGTAATGTCTCTGCTTTTTAATATGCTGTCTAGGTTTGTCATAGTTTTTCTTCCAAGGAGCAAGCGTTTTTTAATTTCATGGCTGCAGTCACCATCTGCAGTGATTTTGGAGCCCAAGAAAATAAAGTCTGTCACTGTTTCCATTGTTTCCTCATCTATTTGCCATGAATTGATGGGACCAGATGCCATGATCTTGGTTGAGTTTTAAGCCAACTTTTTCACTCTCCTCTTTCACCTTCATCAAGAGGCTCTTTAGTTCTTAGCTTTCTGCCATAAGGGTGGTGGTGTCATCTGCATATCTGAGGTTACTGATATTTCTCCCTGCAATCTTGATTCCAGCTTGTGCTTCATCCAGCCTGGCATTTTGCATGATGTACTCTGCATATAAGTTAAATAAGCAGGGTGACAATATACAGCCTTGATGTACTCCTTTCCCAATTTGGAACCAGTCCTTTGTTCCATGTCCAGTTCTAACTGTTGCTTCTTGACCTGCATACAGGTTTCTCAGGAAGCAGGTAAGGTGGTCTGGTATTCCCATCTCTTGAAGAATTTTCCACAGTTTGTTGTGATCCACACAGTCAAAAGGCTTTAGTGTAGTCAATGAAGCAGAAGTAGATGTTTTTTCTGGAATTCTCTTGCTTTTTGATGATCCAACAGATGTTGGCAATTTGATCTCTGGTTCCTCTGCCTTTTCTAAATCCAGCTTGAACATCTGGAAGTTCTCGGTTCATGTACTGTTGAAGCCTGGCTTGGAGAATTTTGAGCATTATTTTGCTAGCATGTGAGATGAGTGCAATTGTGCGGTAGTTTGAACATTCTTTGGCATTGCCTTTCTTTGGGATTGGAATGAAAACTGACCTTTTCTAGTCCTGTGGCCACTGCTGAGCTTTCCAAATTTGCTGGCATATTGAGTGCAGCATTTTCACAGCATCATCTTTTAGAATTTGAAATAGCTCAGCTGGAATTCCAACACTTGCACCAGCTTTGTTCACATCACCTCCACTAGCTTTGTTCGTAGAGATCCTGCCTAAGGCCCACTTGACTTGCACTCCAGGATTTCTGGTTCTAGGTGAGTGATTATACCATCATGGTTATCTGAGTCATTAAGATCATTTTTGTAAAACTCTGTGTAATCTTGCCACCTCTTTTTAATATCTTTTGCTTCAGTTAGATCCATACCGTTTCTGTCCTTTATTGTGCCCATCTTTGCATGAAATTTTCCCTTGGTATCTCTAATTTTCTTGAGGTCTCTAGTCATCAGTATGTATGTAGTATCTAAAGCCATAGGATTAATTAAAGTCACCTAATGTACAGTGTGTGGCTTCCCTGGTTGCTCAGTGGTAAAGATCTGCCTGCCAATGTAGGAGAAGCAGGTTCAGTCCCTGGGTTAGGAAGATCCCCTGGAGAAGAAAATGGCATCCCATTCCAGTATTTTTGCCAGAAAAAAATCTCATGGACAAAGGAGTCTGGCAGGCTAAAGCCCATTGGTAACAAAGAACCTGACACAACTGAGCCACTGAGCACACACACCTACACAGGATAGAGTGTAGATAAGATAAAGAGAAGAGGAGCAAGGACTGAGATATATGGGACCCTCCAATATATAGAGGCCAAAGCGATGAGAAGGTACCAACAAAGCACACTAAAATGAGACCAAGGAAAAGAGAAGGAAACCCAAAATTTGTGGTGTCTCAGAAACCAAGTAAGGAAAATGCTTCAAGGATAAAGTGATAGACAATGTCAAAAGCTGTCAATAAGTCTGACTTGTGGACACAGTGGGGAAGGAGAGGGTGGGACGAATTGAGAGAGTATTGTGGAAACATACATTACCATACATAAAATAGATACCTGGTGGGAATTTGCTCTATGATGCAAGGAGCTCAAATCTGGTGCTCTGTGACAACCTAGAGGGGTGAAGGTGGGAGGGAGGGAGGTTCAAGAGGAAGGGGACATATGTATACCTATGGCTGATTCATGTTGATGTATGGCAGAAACCAACACAATATTGTAAAGCAATTATCCTTCAATTAAAAAAAATAATTTAAATTTAAAAAAAAACTGTCAATAGGCCAAGTAAGATGAGGCCTGAGAATGGTCTAATAAGTTTGGCAAACTGAAGATAACTGGTAACATTGATAAGGGAATAAGTGGAATGTCTGGAGCAAAACAGATTAAAGTGGGTTCAGGAAAAAAAATGGAAGGATAAAAATTAGAAACAATAAGTATGGATAATTCTCTTGAAACTTTTGCAATGAAGGAACATAAGGTGCTCTTGCTAAGAGGAAGTCACGCAATTTCTTCCCTTTGAAGACATGAATGGAGAACATCTTACATAAAGGCTTGATCCTGTTGTTACTTGGATTTTGGTCATACCTGTTTAGTAACAGTGAATGTTCTTATTTGAAGGATGCAGGCCAGAGTATTTTAGGATTGTACTGATCCTTATCAAAGCATACCATACCAAGGCAGAACATTTTTCTGAGACAATTAAAAACGAAGATAGTTTCACCAGTGATTATTTTAACATATACTTCCCATCTGCTCAAATTGTTTTACTAAGGTATCTGCACCTTCTCACATTTCCAATGAAATATTATTTTTAAAAGCCTGCAATTTTTCCAGACTATTGAACATCTTTACTTTCCATCTATGTGCAATCTGGGATTTCATCTTTTTCTTCTAAATTTGTCTTCTGCAGCAAAAGTAACAACAAAAGAAACAACTTTATATTTTTATAAGGCACTTTAAAAATTTGACTATTGGTCTAGAAATATGACTGAAGATCAGAATGAAGGAATAGCAGAAATCCTGGCTCGAGGGAACATAAAACCTATATGGTATTTTGAAAACTTTGAAACAAAGGGATCAAATAATATAACTATACAAACTCCCAAAGGGTTCCAGTAAGTATGTATCTTTAAGCAAGAGGATTTGTATTCTGCCTTAGATTGGCAGTCTATTTGAAACTCAGCATAGAGGGTCCTATTTCATCATTCACGCTCTTGCTGTTTGTTTCTTCTCCCACAGACCTCTCATCTTCTTTCCTTATATTCTTCTTTTTCTAATTTCTCCCTCTTTTCCTCTCTCTTATTGATGTGTTTTTCTTTTCCGTTAGGTGGAAATAAATATATTTTTTGATTTCTGACTGTCCTTATTTTTATAATACTAGAGCATTCTCTCTTTGGGGCTTCCCTGGTAGTTCAGCTGGTAAAGAATCCACCTGCAATGCAGGAGATCCCAGTTCAATTCCTGGGTCAGGAAGATCCCCTGGAGAAGGGATAAGCTACCCACTCCAGTATTCTTGGGCTTCCCTCATGGCTCAGATGGTAAAGAATCCACCTGCAGTGCAGGAGACCTGGGTTTGATCCCTGGGTTGGGAAGATCCCCTGGAGGAGGGCATGGCAACCCACTCCAGTATTCCTGCCTGGAGAATCCCCATGGACAGAGGTGCCTGGCAGGCTACAGTCCATGGGGTTGCAAAGAGTCAGACTAAGTGACTAAGTACAGCACATTCTCTTTTCTCAATATATTTTCCATAATTCTTTGGCTTCAGAATATTTTCCAAGCATTACTTGAAGATTAGGCCAGTTTTGTAACCTTGTAAGTTTACTTTTTAAAAGTGTTCATGACCAAAAAAAGTTCTTTTTAACTTGTATGTAGGCAGACCTTTATTGTTTTTCACTGGGCTGACTGTCCTTCATAAAAGAGAATTTCCTGGTTTAAGAGGACTGGTTCTTTATCTGCTTAAAAGCTCTAAATCCACTTCATAATTTTAAGTGGTAAATCTGCCTACTCACCCACTTTCTCACTGTTTTTGATAGCTGCTTGTAAGCATGGATTAGACAATATTTCCTAAAGACTTCAGAGTCTTGTCATCAAAATAGAACCTCAGAGTGTCTATTTTTATGGCTTGTGCCTTTGGTTGCTGTATTGGTGCTTACATGGTCATAGGCATCCATCCAGATCTTCATTTCACAGACATTTCCTGAGTATTCATCTTTGCACTCAAGTCTACAGATATGAAAATGACCTAGATGCAGAATTCCCTGCCATCAAGTTTACTGAAGGAGAGCAAAAAAGAAAAACAAAACAAACAACACAGTAAGTCAAAACACACTTATCAGAATGGCCAAAATTCAGGACACTGATGCCAATAATAAACGCTGATAAGGCTGTGGAGCAACAGGAACTCTCATTCATTGCTGGTAGGAATGCAAAATTGTACAGCCACTTTGGAAGATAATTTGGCCATTTCTCACAAAACTAAACAAATTATTACCATATGATCCAGCAGTCATGCTCCTTGGTTATTTACCAAAAGGAGTTGAAAATTTATGTGCACACAAAAACCTGCATACAAATATGTATAGCAGCTTTATTCACAATTGCAAAAACTTCTAGTTTGGAAGCAACCAAGATGTCACTCAGTTCATTCATGCACAGGGCAAAGTTTAAATGATGTAGCACTTCCCTTGGCTGGAGTCTCCAACCAAATATCTGGGGAAAACATCATACTGAGCCATCTCACCCATAAATATTATAATCACAAAATGCTGAAATAGAAACTTTTCACAGTGAAAAAATACAATGTGACAACACTTCAGTATTCCTCCTTGAGGCCTTCAAAGACCTTATTGTTCTAAATGCCATCTGGAGTTTCTGCCAATACGAGAAACTTGCAGGTATCACAGCCCTCTCCCCACCACCATGAGCTGCTGTTGCCACAGTTTTCTGAATGTTCTGATAGTGTATGCACATATTTTCAATCCAATGCTGTTTCACCTTTTTCATATATATGTTGACAGCTCATCCATATGCTTTGTTTATTCTCAAAATGTCCTGGAGTTCAAATCCTCAATGAATCAGTACTAATTCCAGTAATAATGTACACTGTTCTTCCTGCCAAAGTGCCAGATAAATAAAATGGCTGATTCCAAAGACAGAGAGTAATCACTGCTGGATGAGTAAAGTCAAACATACCTAGAGAAAAGAATGATTTGTAGTAGAATCAAACCTAGAAAAGCATGGCTTTGCCTTCCTTTGATGGGCCATCCATGGGAGAGTTAGAATGACCAATTCCTTCTAGCCCCCAACCCTGTTTCATTCCTTAGAAATGGGCAGTTTGCTCTTCAGGAATCCCTAGGCCCTCTTGATTCTCTTGGTTGTTGTTTAGTTGCTCAGTCATATCTGATGCTTTGCAACCCCATGGACTGTAGCCCACCAGACTCCTCTGTCCATGGAATTCTCCAGGCAAGAATACTAGAGTGGGTTGTCATTTCCTACTCCAGGGGGTCTTCCTGACCAAGGGAGTGAATCCGGGTCTCCTGCACTGGCAGGCAGCTTCTTTATCAGTGAACCACCAGGGAAGCCCCAATTCTCTAGATACTTACTAACAAAAGAAATATATATACACACATAAATTCACACACAAAAAAACATACTTGGCTTCCACCGTCTATCACCATGGCTTATATGCAGATGAGAAAACAGGCCAGATAAGTTAACTGATTTTCCCATAATCCCCTTTCACTCTAGTTTACATTTTAAGTACTGTCACTGTGATAATTTTTTCAGCTTTGCAACGATTTGATTGTTTTTTCCAAATCCATCTGGCAGACTTTGCCTTCTTCCTTTCTTTGTTAAATCTAGATTAGCTCCCATACTCCCAAACTAAAACTTCCCTTCTGCCTGTTTGTCCTAATTTCTTAAGAAAATCCCAGCCAATAAAATGAGTCCAGCTTTCAGGCTTTCTCTGGGCCCACACCTGAGAAGGTGAGTGTTGAAGGAATAAGTCTCACAATAGATTAGTTCCATGATAAAGTTATAATATTCAATTTTAAAGGAACCCACAATACAGCTCAGAAACACTATTATATGCCTCTGTTTAGCTTTATTCCATTCTTGACAATAATTATAAACTTCTTCCAGTACCTTCCATCCTCTCATTTCTTCTCCCTTGATCTCAGCACATGACTTTGTCTCTCTAAAATCAAAATTGAGTAAGGACCTATTGGATAGCACAGAGAACCCTTCTCAGTGCTCTATAATGATCTATATGGGAAAATAATCTTTAAAAAGTGAATATATGTATATGTATAACTGATTCACTTTGCTGTATACCTGAAACCAACACAACATTGTAAATCAACTATACTCTAATAAAAATTTTAACAAATAAATTTAAAAAATTGAAACTATTGTATGGAGATTCCCTCATTTTCTTGATTCCACATTTTCCCCATATCCTCTCTTCCTTCCCTACTGTTATAAAAAAAAGAGTATATTCCCCACTAAGGTAAAACCCTTCATATGTGTTTTGAACTCCAACTATGATCACATTATCAGGGTCCTTATAATTTAATATTTTCTTTTCTCCTATATCTTCAGAGAAGGGATAGCAAACAACTTCAGTATTCTTGACTGGAGAATCCCATGAACAGTATGAAAAGGCAAAAGGGTATGACACCAGAAGATGAGCGCTGTACGTGAGTAGGTGTCAAATAAGCCATTGGGGAAGAGCAGAGAAATGGCTCCAGATACAATGAAGAGGCTGGGCCAAAACAGAAATGATGCTCAGCTATAGATGTGCCTGGTGGTGAACATTTGATGCAAAGAGAGGCACAATAAAGGACAGAAATGGTATGGACCTAACAGAAGCAGAAGATATTAAGAAGAGGTGACAAGAATACACAGAAGAACTATACAAAAATATCTTCATGACCCAGATAACCATGATGGTGTGATCACTCACCTAGAGCCAGATCCTAGAATGCGAAGTCAAGTGGGCCTTAGGAAGCATCACTAGAACAAAGCTAGTGGAGGTGATGGATTTCCAGTTGAGCTATTTCAAAGCTAAAGAGACGATTCTGTGAAAGTGCTGCACTCAATATGTTAGCAAATTTGGAAAACTCAGCAGTGGCCACAGGACTGGAAAAGGTCAGTTTTCATTCCAATCTCAAAGAAAGGCAATGTCAAAGAATGTTCAAACTACTGCACAATTGCACTCATCTCACACACTAGCAAAGTAATGCTCAAAATTCTCCAAGCCAGGCTTCAACAGTACGTGAACCATGAACTTCCAAATATTCAAGCTGGATTTAGAAAAAGCAGAGGAACCAGAGATCAAATTGCCAACATCTGCTGGATCATAGAAAAAGCAAGAGAATTCCAGAAAAACATCTACTTCTGCTTTATTGACTATGCTAAAGTCTTTGTGTGGATCACAACAAACTGTGGAAAATTCTTAAAGAGATGGGAATACCAGACCACCTTACCTGTCTCCTGAGAAACCTGTATGCAGGTCAAGAAGCAATAGTTAGAACTGGACATGGAACAACAGACTGGTTCCAAATTGGAAAAGGGGTACGTCAAGGCTGTATATTGTCACCCTGCTTATTTAACTTATATGCAGAGTACATCATGAGAAATGCTGGGCTGGATGAAGCACAAGCTGGAATCAAGGTTGCTGGGAGAAATATCAATAACCTCAGATACACAGATGACACCACCCTTATGGCAGAAAGCAAAGAAGAACTAAAGAGCCTCTTGATGAAAGTGAAAGAGGAGAGTGAAAAAACTGGCTTAAAATTCAGCATTCAAAAAACCGAAGATCATGGCAACTGGTCCCATCACTTCATGGCAAATAGATGGGGAACAATGGAAACAGTGAAAGACTTTATTTTGGGTGCTCCAAAATCACTGCAGATGGTAACTACAACCATGAAATTAAAAGACCCTTGCTTCTTGGAGAAAAGCTATGACCAACCTAGAAAGTGAAAGAAAGAAAGAAAGTGAAGTAACTCAGTCGTGTCTGACTCTTTGTGACCTCATGGACTGTAGCCTACCAGGCTCCTCCATCCATGGGATTTACCAAGCAAGAGTACTGGAGTGAGTTGCCAGTTCCTCTCCCAGGTCTCCCACACTGTAGGCAGACCCTTTACCATTTGAGCCACCAGGGAAGTGATGACCAACCTAGACAACATATTAAAAAGCAGAGGCATTACTTTGCCGACAAAGGTCTATATAGTCAAAGCTATGGTTTTTCTAGTAGTCATGTATGGGTGTGAGAGTTGAACCATAAAGAAGGCTGAGCACTGAAGAATTGATGCTTTTGAACTGTGGTGTTGGAGAAAACTCTTGAGAGTCTCTTGGACAGCAAGGAGATCCAACCAGTCCATCCTAAAGGAAATTAGTCCTGAATATTCATTGGAAGGACTGATGCTGAAGCTGAAACTCCAATACTTTGCCATTTGATGTGAACAACTGACTCACTGGAAAAGATCCTCCTGCTGGGAGTGATGGAAGGAAGGAGGAGAAGGGGATGACAGAGGATGAGATGGTTGGATGGCATCACAGACTCAATGGACATTAATTTGAACAAGCTCCAGAAGTTGATGAGGGACAGAGAAGCCTGGTGTGCTGCAGTCCATGGGGTCACAAAGAGTCGGATATGACTGAGCGACTGAACTGAACTGGTGGTGAAAGTAAAGTCTGATGCTGTAAAGAAGAATATTGCATTGGAACCTAAAAAGTTAGCTCCATGAAAAAGAAATTTGATGTGGTCAAGCAGGAGATGACAAGTGTAAACATAGACATTTTAGGAATCAGTGAACTGAAATGGATGGGTGAGTGAATTTAAATAAGATGATTATTATATCTATGACTGTGGGCAAGAATCCCTTAGAAGAAATGGAATAGTCCTCATAGTCAACAAAAGAGTCCAAAATGCAGTACTTGGGTAATCTCAAAAATGACAGAATGATCTCAGTTTGTTTCCAAGGCAAATCATTCAACATCACAGTAATCCAAGTCTATGTCCCAACCACTAATGCCAAAGAAGCTGAAGTTGAACAGTTCTATGAAGATCTACAAGACTTTCTAGAACTAACACCAAAAAAAGATGTCCTTTTCATCATAGAGGACTGGAATGCAAAAGTAGGAAGTCAAGAGATACCTGGAGTAACAGGCAAGTTTGGCTTTGGAGTACAAAATGAAGCAGGGCAAAGGCTAAGAGTTTTGTCAAGAGAACACATTGGTCATAGCAAACACCCTCTTCCAACAACACAAGAGACCACTCTATACATGGACATCATGAGATGGTCAATATCAAAATCAAATGGATTATATTCTTTGCAATAAAAGATGGAGAGCTCTATACAGCAAAAACAAGACTTGGAGCTGACTGTGGCTCAGATCATCAGCTCCTTATTGCAAAATTCAGGCTTAAATTGAAGAAAGTAGGGAAAACCACTAGGCCATTCAGGTATCAAATCCTTTACGATTACACAGTGGAGGTGATAAATAATTTAAGAGATTAGATCTGGTAGACAGAGTGCCTGAAGAACTATGGACAGAGGTTCATAACATTGTACAGGAGGTGGTGACCAAAACCATCCCCAAGAAAAAGAAATGCAAGAAGGCAAAATGGTTGTCTGAGGAGGCCTTACAAATAGCTGAGAAAAGAAGAGAAGTAAAAGGCAAAGGAGAAAGGAAATGATAAACCCAAAGCCAACTGAATGCAGAGTTCCAGAGAATAGCAAGGAGAGATAAGAAAGTCTTCTTAAGTGAATAATGCAAAGAAATAGAAAGGAAAACAATAGAATGGGAAAGACTAGAGATCTCTTCAAGAAAATTAGAGATATCAAGGGAACATTTCATGCAAAGATGGGCACAATAAGGACAGAAATGGAATGGACTGAACAACAACAAAAAAAGAGATTAAGAAGATGTGACAAGAATACACAGAAGAACTGTACAAAAAAAGGTCTTAATGACCCAGTTAACCACGATAGATTGGTTAGTCACCTAGAGCCAGATATCCTGGAGTGCAAAGTCAAGTGGGTCTTAGAAAGTGTCACTATGAACAAAGCTAGTGGAGGTGAAATTCCAGCTGAGCTATTTCAAATTCTAAAAGATGATGCTGTGAAAGTGCTGCATTCAATATGCCAGCAAATTTGGAAAACTCAGCAGTGGCCACAGGACTGAAAAAGGTCATTCAAATCCCAAAGAAAAGCAATGCCAAAGCATGTTTAAACTACTGTACTGTTGAGCTCATTTCACATGCTAGCAAGATAATGCTCAAAATCCTTTCAAGCTAGGCTTCAACAGTACAGTGAACTGAGAACTTTCAGATGTTCAAGTTGGATTTAGAAAAGGCAGAGGAACCAGAGATCAAATTGCCAACATCTGGTGGGTCATAAAAAAGCAAGGGAATTCCAGAGAAACATCTCCTTCTACTTCATTGACAACTCAAGTCTTTGACTGGGTTGATCATAACAAATTGTGGAAAATTCTTAAAGAAATGGGAACACCAGACCATCTTACCTGTCTACTGAGAAACCTGTATGCAAGACAAGAAGCAGCAGTAAGAACCGGACATAGAATAATGAACTGGTTCATAATTGGGGAAGAAATACGTCAAGGCTGTATATAGTCACCCTGCTTATTTAACTTATATGCAGAGTACATCATGCAAAATGCCAGGCTGGATGAATCACAAGCTGGAATCAAGATTGCTGGGAGAAATATCAACAACCTCAGATATGCAGATGACACCACTCTAATGGCAGAAAGTGAAGAGGAACTAAAGAGCCTCTTGATGAAGGTGAAAAGAGGAGAGTGAAAAAGCTGGCTTAAAATTCAGCATTCAAAAAACTAAGATCATGGCATCTGGTCCCATCACTTCATGGCAAATAGATGGGGGAAAAGTGGAAACAATGGCAGATTTTATTTTCCTGGGCTCCAAAATCACTGTGGACACTTGACTGCAGCCATGAAAATAAAAGACGCTTGCTCCTTAAAGAAAAGCTATAACAAACCTAGACAGCGTATTAAAAAGCAGAGACATCACTTTGGCAACAAAGGTCCATATAGTTAAAACTATGGTCTTTCCAGTAGTCATGTACAGGTGTGAGTTGGACCATAAAGAAGACTGAGTGCTGAAGAATTGATGTTTTTGAACTGTGGTGCTAGAGAAGACTCTTGAGAGTCCCTTGGACAGCAGAAGTCATGTCTGATTCTTTGCGATCCCGTATACTATACAGTCCATGGAATTCTCTAGGCCAGAATACTGGAGTGGGTAGCCTTTCCCTTCTCTAGAAGATCTTCCCAACCTACATATCGAATCCAGGTCTCCCGCATTGAAGGCAGATTCTTTACCAGCTGAGCCACAAGGGAAGGTGATCCAGCCAGTCATTCCTAAAAAAAGCCAACCCTGAATATTCATTGGAAGGACTGATGCTGAGGCTGAAGCTCCAATACTTTGGCCACATTACATGAAGATCTAACTCATTGGAAAAGACTCTTATGCTGGGAAAGATTGAAGGCAGGAGAAGAAGGGGGCAACAGAGGTTGGGATGGTTGGATGGCATCATCAACTCAATGGACATGAGTTTGAGCAAACTCCAGGAGATAGTGGAGGACAGAGGAGCCTGGTGTGCTGCAGTCCATGGGGTCGCAAAGAGTCAGACACGACTTAGCAGCTGAACAACAACTATATATATCTTCAATATATATGAGATGTGTGTACAGATACATAAATATCAGTTGGATATATCCATTAGCATTTGAATATCTTCATTTCTCCCCAAACTTAAAAAAAACTATCTTGCCCATATATTTGTCTCCACTTACTGCTCTAATTCTCCCATCTTCTTCACAGTCAAATTTCTAGGAAGAGTTGTCTATCTTTGTTATTTTTACACCTCCCACTCACTCTTCACCTCTCCATTTCCTTCCAGCTTCTTCCACCAATCAATGACTTTCCTGAAACAGGTCCTCCTAAGAATAACTAGTGGCCTCCATGTGACTGAATCCAATCAATCATTTTTAGCCCAACCTTAGTGGAATTCACCTGTTAACCACCATCCTTCTTGAAACAGTGTTCCCTTGGCTTTTTTCACAGCAGTGTCCCAGTTTTCCTTCTACCTCTCTGGCTACACTTTTCATTTCATAAAGGTTCACACTTTACTTATCCTAATATTAAATGAAGTTCTTTGAAGCCCTCATCTCTTTTGACTCTATGTTCTCCCTAGGAAAATTTATCCACTCCCTAGCTTCCATTACCATCTATATGCCATTGACTTTCAAACATTTCTCTCTCACTCAAGCTACTGTTTCTGTTCTGAGCTCCAGACCTGTATATCTAATTGTTTTCTCAAAACTGTACACTTAGAAGTCTCAAACACAACACAAATGCAAAATATCAAAATCACAATCTTCCAACTGAAAAGGGGTCCTTTTGCCAGAGGTGTTGTAGTTTCAAAGTGTCAAGGTATGGTGGTCCCATATCACTGATTGGCATTAGAATCTATTCAACAGTACAAACCAGAAATCAAAGCACAGACACCTAATCAAAGAAGACCCAGAGGGATCGGGTGGAGAGGGAGGTGGGAGGGGGGACCGGGATGGGGAATACATGGAAATCCATGGCTAATTCATTTCAATGTATGACAAAAACTACTGCAATGATGTAAAGTAATTAGCCTCCAACTAATAAAAATAAATGGAAAAAAAAAGAATAAACACTATATATATATAGTATATATGGGTTATGTCTAACCCATAATCATTTAATCCATTTTTCAAACATCCTGTGAAATTACCTGAATCTGTCTCCCTCCCATACTAGTTCAAATCATCATCATAATTTGCTTGGACTCTTACAATAACTTATTAATACATGCCCCTGAATTTACTGTGGCACCACCCTATTTCCACACTGCAGGCTAAGTGCCTTTCTTCTGTTTTCCAAATGTAAATATGATTATGCAATTTCCTTACTAAAAATTCTTCACAGCTTCCTTCTGGAATAAAAATAAAAATTTTTGACTTGATTCTCAAGGTCCTAAGTATTGTGACATCTGACTACTTTTACAGATGTCTTTTATGCATTCTTCTACATTGTGCTCTGGGCTGTCACTACAGGGCCTGTGCACTTGTTATTCCATCTTCCTGGAATATTCATATCCCCCTTGGACTAGTTCACTTCTACTCATATTATTTTCTCCATTTTACATGAGAAAATGAGACACAGAAGGGTTAAATTACTGATCCAAGACTACATAGATAGTAAGTAAGAAAGATAGTAAGTACAAGTGAAGTGGGCTTCCCTTGTAGCTCAGTCGGTAAAGAATCTGCCTGCAGTGCAGGAGACCCGGGTTCAATCCCTGGGTTGGGAAGATCCCCTGGAGAAGGAAATGGCAACCCACTCCAGTATCCTTACCTGGAAAATCTCATGGACAGAGGAGCCTGGTGGACTGCAGTCCATGGGGTTGCAAAGAATCGTGCAAGACTAAGTGACTAACACTTACGTACTTACTTAAGTAGGAAGAAGCAGTATTACAGCCTAATCAGTCTGATTCTAGAAACAATCCTTTTAATTCATAAAACACTGACACTGGAAACTTTCCTTCAAAGTAGTTAGAGTTTAAAATTATACATTTATCATTGTGACTGTTTGAGTAGGGTCCATAACTCTGGTTATTGTAAAGCCCACGAGAGCAGAAACTGCTTCTGCTTTTGTATTAGTATGAAGCCTGTCACATGGTAGGCAATAAATGTCCGCTGAATGAGTAAATGAACTGATATGACTTTGACTATGAACTAGTTATTTCCAGAGACACTCTCATTTTGGAAAACTGACAGACTCCTGATCCAAAACAAAGTTACCATGCATGCTCTATCATAGTGCCTTGATACTTCTACATCAGTCACCAATAATATTTTTAACTTGTGTAAATAACAAACCTGTACGTACCAAAGAAAGGCATGCAGAAGAAAGTATATTTTTCCTAGAACACTGATAAATTCCATTTATGAAGATTTTCTTAAAATAGCCAAATAACCCTTCAGTACATGATTTCAAAACACAGATAGATGACGTAATTCAGTTGTCTCTGTTTCAAAGAATGTGAATACACACAGGGATTATAGATATTCAAAACACTAATGCAACTTGTCATCAATTTCCTTTCCTCTATTTCCAGTACTTAATGACAGTATGACTTCCCAAGCAGCGTCCTAAACCAGAAACATAGGAATCATCCTAGATTCTTTTCTTTCATTTATCTTCAACCATCATTTCACCCCCACAGATCCCTTCTCTAATTATTATACCTTTGTGACCTATCCATATCACTCCATCTTCACTGTCATGACCCTAATTCTAACCATCACCATTCCTTGACTGATGAAGTACAATTACTTTCTGATACATTCTACCCATACAATAAGTCAGATTCAAGCAATCTTCAATGCTGTAGCCAGTGTGACCTTTTCAAAACACAAATACATCCATTCAAACTCCTTCACTGGCTTCCTATTGCTCTACAGGTCAGTTTATAATAGCTCACAATTCAATGCTACTTACAGTGTGCTAAGTACTTTTGTAAGCACTGCACTGTATTAATTCACTTAATCCTGACCATGGTATTATGAAATAGGCAGTGATGTCATCCCATTTTACCAATAAGGAAACTGAGGCACAGAAAAGCTAAATGATTATCCCAAGGTCCCATAGGTAGTAACAAATGGAGACAGATTCAAAGGCAAGCAAGTATTGTTCTAGAGTTTGTGCCTTAATCTCTATGCATGCAGCATTGTCTCTCATAAAATAACATATAAACTCTTTACCATAGTAATCAATACTTCTTATTATACAGACCTTATTAACACTTTCAGTCTCATCTCCTACCTATAGATCTTGAAAAGTAGAGTCTTGTATCTGTAAGCTGTTGGTTATGCAGGTCGCCTGATACCAATCCTGTTTTACCTAGCCTAATCATTGATTACCCTTAGTCACTGAGATTTAGCTCAAGTCGCACTTACTTCTGGGCTTCCCAGGTGGCTCAGTTGTTTAAGAATCTGCCAGCAATGTAGGAAATACAGGTTTGACCCCTGAGTCAGGAAGATCCCCTGGAGGAGAGCATGGTAACTCACTCCAGTATTCCTGCTTGGAGAATACAATGGGACAGAGGAGCCTGGTGGGCTCCATAGGGTCCATAGGATCGCAAAGAATCAGACATGACTGAAGTAACTGAACATGCAGACATACATAGCACTTAACTTCTATAAGCTTTCTGCACTCCCTCTTCCCAGAATGAATTTTGTAAGTCTCCTCTGTACTCTCTACTGAAATATTAGGGAATGAAATTCTGCAGTATGTTAAGAGGCACTCACAATTTAGTGAAGGGAGAATCTCATAAACAGACAAGTATTGTCAATATATTTTGGGATAATTCTTTGTATTTTGGTCTAAGTTTTTTCACTTCTCCCTACCATTTCAAGAAGACAGTTGAGCTTTTTTATTCTTCCTTACCTCACCCAAGGAGATCCCTACTCCCCGCTTTCCAGGACTGAAATTTGAAGTTTTCCACACAGGCTTTCCTTCCTGGCTTCTGTATTCCCAAAACCCAAGCTCACTGGAGAGATCATACTTGGGGGTACCAATGCAGGTCTCTGGAAGACAGAATTTCTTTTAGGATATTCAAAATAGAAAGGGATATACACTTTAAACAAAATGAAGTCAGGGCTCTGATAGGGGTTAGAGGTGGCAAGGAGAGCAGGAGAACTCAATGTTCAATAGTGGCAGCCAAGGAAGGGCAAAAGCTCAGAGAAATTATAATGAATGTGCTGGGCTCTAGACACAGGGGACTCAATCCCAGCAATCATCCAGCTCCCTAAGCATGATACAGAAGAAGCAGCAGCAAACCAAAAAGGAACATCCTTGACAGAGACAAAATGGTATACCAGAGACTATATCATAGAGTTGACAGAAAGTTAATGATCAGTGACCAAAAGGGCCTACCTGGTAGTGTGGTGTTCCCTAAGGTTTCAGCATATTTGCTCGAGCCAGTAGGAGGCTCAAGTATTGACTGAACTTGCATATTTTATTTTTCTGGCAGAATGTTGAATACAAGGGAACTGAACATATTTAAATGTGAAATTTCTTACATACCCATATTTGTGGACTATTTCATGATGCTAACTTCAATTAAAAGTAAAGATATACCCATTTGAATGCAGAGTTCCAAAGAATAGTAAGGAGAGACATAAAAGCATTTCTCAGTGATCAATGCGAAGAAATAGAGGAAAACAATAGAATTGGGAAAGACTAGAGATCTCTTCAAGAAAATTAGAGATACCAAGGGAAATTTTCATGCAAAGATGGGCACAATAAAAGACAGAAATGGTATGAACCTAACAGAAGCAGAAGATATTAAGAAGAGGTGGCAAGAATACACAGAAAAACTGTACAAAAAAGATCTTCATGACCCAGATAATCATGATGGTGTGATCACTCACCTTAGAGCCAGACATCCTGGAATGTGAAGTCAAGTGAGCCTTAGGAAGCATCACTACAAACAAAGCTAGTGGAGGTGATGGAATTCCAGTTGAGCTATTTCAAATTCTAAAAGATGATGCTGTGAAAGTGCTGCACTCAATATGCCAGCAAATTTGGAAAACTCAGCAGTGGCCACAGGACTGGAAAAGGTCAGTTTTCATTCCAGTCCCAAAGAAAGGCAATGCCAAAGAATGCTCAAACTACCACACAATTGCATTCATCTCACACGCTAGTAAAGTAATGCTCAAAATTCTCTAAGCCAGGCTTCAACAGTACATGAACCGTGAACTTCCAGATGTTCAAGTTGGATTTAGAAAAGGCAGAGGAAACAGAGATCAAATTGCCAACATCTGTTGGATCATCACAAATGCAAGAGAGTTCTAGACAAACATTTATTTCTGCTTTACTGACTATGCCAAAGCCTTTGACTGTGTGGATCACAATAAACTGGAAAATTCTTAGAGATGGGACTACCAGATCACTTGACCTGCCTCCTGAGAAATCTGCATGCAGGTCAGGAAGCAACAGTTAGAACTGGGCATGGAACAACAGACTGGTTTGTAACTGGGAAAAGAGTGTGTCAAGGATGTATATTGTCAACCTGCTTATTTAACTTACATGTAGAGTACATCATGAGAAATGCTGGGCTGGAGGAGGCACAAGCTGGACTCAAGATTGCTGGGAGAAATATCAATAACCACAGATATGCAGATGGCACCACCCTTATGGCAGAAAGTGAAGAACTAAAGAGCCTCTTGATGAAAGTGAAAGAGGAGAGTGAAAAAGTTGGCTTAAAACTCAATATTCAGAAAACTAAGATCATGGCATCTGGCCCCATCACTTCATGGCAAATAGATGGGGAAACAGTGACAGACTTTATTTTGGGGGGCTCCAAAATCACTGCAGATGGTGACTGCAGCCATGAAATTAAAAGATGCTTGCTCCTTGGAAGAAAAGTTATGACCAACCTAGACAGCATATTAAAAAGCAGAGACATTACTTTGCCGACAAAGGTCCATCTAGTCAAAGCTATGGTTTTTCCAGTAGTCATGTATGGATGTGAGAGTTGGACTATAAAGAAAGCTGAGCACTGAAGAATTGATGCTTTTGAACTATGGTGTTGGAGAAGACTCTTGAGAGTCCCTTGGACTGCAAGGAGATCCAACCAGTCCATCCTAAAGGAAATCAGTTCTGAATATTCATTGGAAGGACTGATGCTGAAGCTGAAACTCATACTTCGACCTCCTCATGGGAAGAACTGACTCACTGGAAAAGACCCTGATGCCAGGAAAGATTGAAGGCAGGAGGAGAAAGGGACAGAGGATGAGATGGTTGGATGGCATCACTGACTCAATGGACATGAATTTGAGTAGACTCCGGGAGTTGGTGATGGACAGGAAGGCCTGCCATGGCCATGGGGTCACAAAGAGTCAGACACAACCGAGCGACTGAACTGAACTAAACTGAACTTCAATTATAATGAAGTGAAGTAAACTCGCTCAGTCCTGTCTGACTCTTTGCAACCCCATGGACTGTAGCCTGCCAGGCTCTTCTGTCCATGGGATTCTCCAGGCCAGAATACTGGAGTGGGTAGCCGTTCCCTTCTCCAGGGGATCTTCCCAACCCAAGGATCAAACCTGGGTCTCCTGCATTGCAGGTGAATTCTTTACCAACTAAGCCACCAGGGAAGCCCCAATTATAATAAGATGTGGTAAGTTTGAAGAGAGAGGCAAGCACTTAGAAGCACAGAGGAATGGCACATAATCTACTCTTGGGAGTGGTGGAGTCAAGTAAGTGTCCTAGAGGAATATGTATCTAAACATCTTCATAGATAAGGAGTAGGTGTGTGCCTGGGGAATTTGAGGAAAGGATTTCTCTTCAATGCTAATTAATGAAGCAAAAGCAAGGAAGTGAGAAATCTTAATGAATTCATGGATTACACAAGCGGTTTGCTTTGGCTGCAGTGTGCTGGTACATTCCCAAGTGGTGCAGTGGTAAAGAATCTGCCTGCCAATGCAGGAGATGCAAGAGACTCAGGTTCAATCCCTGGGTTGGGAAGATCCCCTGGAGAAGGAAATGGCAACCACTCCAGTATTCTTGCCTGGGAAATTCCATGAACAGAGGAGCCTGGCAGGCTGCAGTCCACAGGGTTGCAAAGAGTCAGACACAATTGAGCACACACTTCTGAGTCTTGTTAAGACTTTGGAATTAATCTGATGGTAATAAATGGTACTGACAGGAGAAACTGATAATCATTGACATTAGTGAAGCAGAAGATTCTGAGGAAAAAGCATTCAAAAGCCAAGAGTCTCACAAGTCAATGAAGGAAAGACATGGGGGAAGCAAGACAAGAACTGAAATGTGTCTGCTGTACTTGGAAATAAGAAGTAATTAGTGACCATGGTAAAGGCAGTTTTATGTGTGAACCCATTATTGAAGTTTGGTTGTACAAAGAAGGGTCAAGAAATGGTCTTTCCTCCCTCCTCTCACTAAGAAAAGAACTCACAGAGAGGAAAAGGTTAAAAATACAGAAGAGAAAGGTGATAATTATATAAAAAGATCCCTGAAATAGCAAGAGGAAGGTACGAAATCTAAAACAAAGGCAGAGAGATTGAACTTGGATTGATAGAGGGCTAGTTTTTCCTCAGACAAAAGCACGGATGAATATGCAAATCAATGTATGTATAAAAGACAAGGTAGGTGGAAGAGAGGTTCAGACACACCTGGTGATTCTTATTTTCTATGTTAAATAAGACCCAAATCCACCTCTTGAGAATAAATGTGCAGTAGCTGAGTAGGAGACTTAAGAGAAGTGACCGTTTGCAACAGCCAACAAAGAGGGCATAAAAGAGATGAAGGAAATCCATCTGAATAATGACATGTAGAAGAATGACCCGGTTAGCTCCTATTCATTTTTTAGATCTCAGCTCAGATGTCACTTAGAGAAGCTGAAGTGCAGCCTCTGTTACATGCTTTTAGAGCACTGACTACTTTTCCTTTAAAGATTTATAATGGTTTTAACCTTATATTTATCTAATTAACTTCTACTTCATTAGACAATAAAGTCAATGAGGATTAAGTAAGTGTTAGTCACTCAGTCGTGTCCAACTTTTTGTGACCCCATGGACTGCAGCCCACCAGGCTCCTCTGTCCATGAGATTTTCCAATGAAGATTAGGGAATATGTTTACTTTGCTCACTATGATACCATTTAACCCTTAGTTTCCCATCTCTAAACCGTGAAGAACATTAATCCTTTTCTACATGTGTATGATATAGATATAGTTAGCTTAGCACCAAACTAGAATTTCAGATATAAGAAAGCAGAAACTTCAAATTGTTCCCTGTTGTATCCTCAGTACTTAGCACAGTGCATGACACAGTGGATGGTCAATAAATATTTGCCTAGACAAGTAAAACCAATATGGCAGGACACCAAATCTCCTGACTTCCATTCCAGTGCTTTGCTTTTTCCACTCTACCACAACTACCAACACCAAATGTTTAATACTTTATAATTAATATATATGCATATATATTATTATTTTTGTTTTACTCAAGAAGAAATTGAAGTTCTGAGAGATTAATTATCCCATGAAAGTTAAACAGCTAATTAGCATGCAGAATCAGAATTCAGTTCCAGGTCTTCCTGTATCCTAAATCTGAGTTCTTTCTATCATTTCACACTGCTGCTAAGATATTAAATGATGAAAGACTTAATACATGAACTCTCCCAGGGGTATGTGCATTTGGAAGTCCTCCTAACATCTCCTCTGGCAAAGATAAACAAAACAAGCAAAGTAATCATTTAGTGGTAAAATCTCAGGGAAAGTGAACGTGACGAGTCAATGAAGATGATATTTGTGGACAGGCACCTGTCAACAGCTTTGCAAATCATATCATGTAGGCACCTGCCCACCTACTCTGTGACTCTATGTTATCCATCTCCCCAGTATAAATCTTGATCCAACAGACAGAATGAAAGACATAATTCCAAATCTTCTCAGTATTGTCTCCATGGGACTATAGAAGAAGCATGGAATAATGGGAAGAGCCTAGACACTGAAGCCACACAAATCTAAACAACACACTTCAGCTTTCTGTACCTAAATTTTTTTACCTATAACGTGAAGGCAGTAATACTGGGGGTTTAGAAAATACTTAAATGGGATGAAAGTAGAGTGAAAGTGAAAGTCACTCAGTCGTGTCTGACTCTGTGACCCCATGGACTGTAGCCTTCCAGGCTTCTCTGTTCATGGAATTCTCCAGGCAAGAATACTGGAGTGGGTTGCCATTCCCTTCTCCAGAGGATCTTCCCAACTCAGGGATCGAACCCGATATCTCGCATTGCAAGTGGATTCTTTACCGTCTGAGCCACCAGGGAAGCCCAGCATATTGAGCATAAAAACCCAATTACTATTAGTTGTCTTCAGCTTCTCCTATATCTCGGATCCACCTCCTATCAATTCTTTGGAGACACTCTGAAAAATACATCAAAGGGAACAAGCAATCTATCTCACCCTCACTTCTCCAAGTTGTAAAAAATTACAGGTGATATTTCTCCGATTGTAAAAAAAAAAAAAAAAAATAGCCTGAAGGCAAGTTCTTAATTTACAGGTAACATCATAGCATCAAAAAAATTAAGACTCCAATAGTTGTTCTGTCTCTCCTTTGTTTAATCTTATTGTTTGAATAATCATTTCAAACATTTCTACTGCCTTTCACAACATTAGGCAGAGTCAGGACATCTGATTCATTTTACAGATGAAGAAATAAAGACAGAGAGGTGGTAGGATGTCCATCCCAAGGTCACAGGACTATATGGGAGGATCTAGAACTGAAAACTAGATCTCTTAGTCCTTTGTTTATTATTTAATAACAATAAGAAATCATCTATGAGATTAACTCTTAAACACCCTAAAAATTCTGTGTATCAATAAAATTTTGACCAAAGACAGCTGATAGACACCCTGTATTCATGTCCTAATTTTATATATCTTTTTACATATTCAAAAAAGAAAGATAATCTGGAAGCACCCAAAATGAGTGCAATGTATAAAAGTGATAGTTACATTTAAGTGTTAACTATATATTCTTTCAAAGGAAGAGGGCATCAAATGCATAAAATGCTAGTTGACTTCAGAGCAAAAACAATGAAAATCAGAAGTTTTATTTTAATAACTTACTATATATTTAACCATAATATTCAAATAAATGAAATCATCATATGTAGAGGTATGTATGCTCCATACATTAAATTAAACTGTCATATAAAGATAAATCATTCATTTTAAAGGAGCTCTATGGTTATTTCTAAGCTTAAGAGAGAAAAGTTACAGTGAAGTGGAAAATTTACATTTATAGAAAAAAAATCACATAGAAATCTCAGAAAACTTAACTCTAAAATGCAACTATCTTTACCATTTCTAATGGACCAGGTTTGCTTATAAAAGGTATGATTTTTTTATAGACAATAAAAGCTAATAATAAAAATTAAAATCAAGTGTTATTTACTCTGATTACCCATCACCGATTAGTTAACTTCATGCAAAATATTACAATATTTCCCCAGATTAATATTGTCAAGTCAACTTTGCCACAAAAAAGAATTATGAGCCCCTTTTAAAAGAAGTGAAGAAAGTGAAACAAAAAGTTATTCAAAATAGCTTACCTTTAATCCCCACACTCCCTCCCTCAAATTTAAGTTCCAGACTTACTACAAGTGAATAATGTGTCCAGTTATAATTGAATTCTTCTGCAATGTCACTGAAATCTGTCTCAATGAACAGTTTCTTAGCTTAACGGATTTTTAATGACCTTAGAACTGAAGTCTTTATGGAGGAGGAGCTCTGCCTTATCCACCAAATGTACTGTCATGAGAATATATGAATTCAAACAAGTCAGCATTCAAGGTTATATTTGTCAAAAGATTCAGAGGAAATCACAAAGTTCATCTGAATGATTTTTTTCCCTTTTAATTAGTTCCTGATATGGCATTGCAGTATGCCAATGTTATTTTACTATGTGACTCACCACATTGGGAATTAAAAGATAAATGACTAAAGGTAATTATGTGATTGCCAGGACTTTGTTGTTTCCTCAGAGTGCACTATCTATAAAGTACTTTACTGTGTTGAGTTTCAAATATCTTTAAGTATGAAAAGAGTCATAAGTGGACAAACAATGAGGAAATCTGGATTCAACTCTAGACTCTCCTTCCCACAGTCAGCTAGGTGACCTTGGGCAATTTCTTTAACTTCTTTGGCCTCAGTTTCAAAAAAAAATTATTGAATGGAACCTCAAAACTCATCTAGTCTAACTTTCAATTCCAAGCAAAAATTGCCTCTGCATTTCCCCTAAGAAACAGTCAATTTCTCATATGTAAAATTAGCAGTTAGAACTAGATGATGACTAAGGTTTTTCCTGATTTCTAAAATTTCTGGTGTTGTAATTAAAACTCAGTAAGTGTCATGTATATTTTTTCCATTGAAAGTTTATCTAATAGCCCTTTACATAACCAAACAAGATTTTATGTTAGCCCAGATAAAATTAAGAAACTCAGATCACCATCAAGTTGTCCTTCATCCTTCAAGTCTCCACAGTTTTTAATCTACTTCTGATTTTATCTCCACTACCAGGAACTATGCAAAACTATAAGAAGCTGGATACTTTTGATGTTTTTTGAAAGTAGATGAAGTGGTGACAGTGATTTATCCCAAAATAGGAATGAACTGAAATTCCATTCAGTCTATACACCATCTAATATTCCAATGGATAAAAAGTATCTTTCTTGCCTTGGAACACAGGTTCAGACTTGATAACTTCTCTCAGACATCAAAGATATATTTTACATTAAATATATGAATAAACAAATAAAAAGCAAAGAATCTGACTGAAGAGGGGACGATGGATTACAGCCTTAACTCCGTTACTAACTTTGTTTTACCTAAGTTTTTTTTTTCTTCTTTATTCATTTGCAAAGTTAATGCTTCCCCTTAAATTGAAGTTGAAGGTGGAAAGAAACAGAATTGTTCAGGGAGTTTGGTATTTGCTTTTCAGATGGCAGCTAGTTTGGCTCTTTCACACTCATTTTTGTCAGAAATTACTTATCAGGCCTACGTGAGGAATTTTATAATCAGAATTTGCTGACAAAATGATAAGGAAATAGAGACGTAGAATTCAAAATCTTCTTTCCTTTCCCTGTGATCACAATTCTAATTAATTAATTCATCTTCTACTTAAAAAAAAACTCTCTAGAAAGTTTTCAAGCTTCCTGTTTCCACCAAATCTTCTGGCCCTTGCAAATATTTTATTATATTATGTAGTATAATGGAGAGGTACAATTAAAGAAATAGAAGTATAATAATATCTTGGAATAACACAGCACATTTATTTATAGACAAGCAAACTGTCAGCTACAAATTGGCACTTGCCATCTACCTCTACAAGGATTAAATCATGTGCTGCTGCAGCTGCTGATTTTCAACACCCCTGAAAGGAGTTCAGGGTGGAGAGCAGAAATGAGGCACTCTGTGCTCTGGGAAAAACTGGCAGGACAGGTCTTCAGATAGTATTTTTAGGAGCTGAATTTATGAGCCCAATTCTTGCATCTCCTCATATCTAGAAAAGCACTACAATCCTTCATGGTGACACCTGTTTCTCATGACTAGCAGTCACCTACAAGAGACTAGAAGAAACTTTCACAAAAAATATCTGCTTGATTGCATGTAGTTCCCCTTCATCAAAATCACATATTTTAGACCTTCCCCTCTACCTCTTTGGAGCAGTTTCTCAGCTATCTGAAGCTAAAATGAGGCTATAGTCCTCATTTTGCCTGAAATAAAACTTGACTCATAACTCTCACACTGTGTGTTTTTGTTGATAAAACCATAAATTAAGTGTCATACCTTGGTGCCCATGGAGGATTAGTCCCATGATCCCCACACAGATACCAAAAGCCATGGATGTTCAAGTCCCTTATATAAAACGGTACAGTACAACTGGCCCTCCTTATCTGTGGATGCAGAATACCCATATCTGGAGGGCTGACTGTATAGTTGATAAAATGAAGTGGAAACAATAATGCACCATGCCTCAAAATTAAAGTTGATTAGATTTGAGCTTCTACTTTGATTTGATAGCTTAGTCAGTGAAAGCATAGGCTTAGCTTTGCTTTTGGGTGTGAAGGGAAAGACACTAAAAAGACAACTCATTTTATTTTATTTTTTTTTCCCTTGTGGCATTTATTTTATTTTATTTTTTCCCATTTATTTTTATTAGTTGGAGGCTAATTACTTTAAAATATTGTAGTGGTTTTTGCCATACATTGACATGAATCAGCCATGGATTTACATGTGTTCCCCATCCCGATCCCCCCTCCCGCCTCCCTCCCCATCCCATCCCTCTGGGTCTTCCCAGTGCACCAGCCCTGAGCACTTGTCTCATGCATCCAGCCTGGGCTGGTGATCTGTTTCACCCTTGATAATATACTTGTTTCAATGCTATTCTCTCAGAACATCCCACCCTCGCCTTCTCCCACAGAGTCCAAAAGTCTGTTCTGTACATCTGTGTCTCTTTTTCTGTTTTGCATATAGGGTTATCATTACCATCTTTTTAAATTCCATATATATGCGTTAGTATACTGTATTGGTCTTTATCTTTCTGGCTTACTTCATTCTGTATAATGGGCTCCAGTTTCATCCATCTCATTAGAACTGATTCAAATGAATTCTTTTTAATAGCTGAGTAACATTCCATTGTATATATGTACCATAGCTTTCTTATCCATTCATCTGCTGATGGGCATCTAGGTTGCTTCCATGTCCTGGCTATTATAAACAGTGCTGTGATGAACACTGGGGTACACGTGTCTCTTTCATATCTGGTTTCCTCGGTGTGTATGCACAGGAGTGGGATTGCTGGGTCTTATGGCAGTTCTATTTCCAGTTTTTTAAGGAATCTCCACACTGTTCTCCATAGTGGCTGAATTAGTTTGCATTCCCACCAACAGTGTAAGAAGGTTCCCTTTTCTCCACACCTTCTCCAGCACTTATTGTTTGTAGACTTTTTGATAGTAGCCATTCTGACTGGCATGTAATGATACCTCATTGTGGTTTTGATTTGCATTTCTCTGATAATGAGTGATGTTGAGCATCTTTTCATGTGTTTGTTACAACTCATTTTAATATAGTAAAAGTCCTACTTGATGGCTTTCTAGCGGCATCAATAGAAATTGCCAGTGATACTTTGTATGCTTATACTTATAACACTCATTACTCTGACCCAGACACAAAGCATGTTACAATTCCTAAAAAAAGAAAGAGAGAGAAAGAGAGAGAGAATTTGGGAATAAGCCTAATTGCTGTAGAGAAAGGAAGTGGGACAAGACTAGTTGGAGCAGTCCCCTACTAGCTGAAAGTTAGTCTACACCAAAACCAAAAAAGGGTATAAATCCACATTTGATGAAGGCCAGGGTCAGTGTAACCCAAGGGACATGAAATGAAGAAGTACATCAAAGCCTCAGAGCAGGGAAGTTTCTAAGAACAGTTGGGATAAGGTCATTCTTCTGAGAGAATTGGGCAAGATGATACAAATGATTCTGCAAGCAGTCAACAGTCAATCCCTGAAAAGTGGTCAGCAAAAACAGCCAAAGATTTAGGCCTGGATCCCAATTTCAACAGAGACATAGAATAAGAACTGAACTTCAGATCGGAACCAAAGTCCAATTAAACAGCCAGTAGCAGATGGTGGGGTAAGAGAGAAAATCTAAAGCCTGAGCTTACAAACTGTCCCAGGGGCCCAGATCAATTTCAGAGGCATAGCACACATTAGGCTTTTTCCAAACCTCCACCTGCTAAAACAGAATGGTTCTTATTGGGTCAAGAGTATGTCAGAACTGAGACTTCGTAGGCTGATATCACTAGGATAGACAAGTACTATCCATGAGCTCTTTAGCAGGAATGTATTTTTTGTTGTTGTTCAGTTGCTAAGTTTGTGTCCAACTCTTTTGCAACCCTATGGACTGCAGCATGGCAGGCTTCCCTGTCCTTCACTATCTCCCAGAGTTTGCTCAAACTCATGTCCATTGAGTCAGTGATGCCATCCAACCATCTCATCCTCTGTCACCCCCTTCTCCTCCTGCCCTCAATCTTTCTCAGCATCAGGGTCTTTTCCAGTGAGTTGGCTCTTTGCATCAGGTGGTCAAAGTATTGGAGCTTCAGCTTCAGCATCAGTCCTTCCAATGAATATTCAGGGTTGATTTCCTTGTAACATATTTATTACCTTATTTTATCAATTAGCACCCTGAGATAGTTAAGGAGATAATATTTCAGTTTTAAAAATTAATATCACTCAAGTTTCAATAGGTTAAATTACTTCCAGAAATCAAACATTCAAGAAAAATAAAACTTGGGTACACCTCACAACTAGTCCAGTGCTTTTCCTGTAAAACTACTGCTGGGATTCTTCCTGATACCTCAGCAGCTAAAATAGCTGACTGGCAGGGGTCATGATTATCTCTTTCATTGTGTAAAGTTCTGCAACTCCCACCAAAACAGGAAATGGGAATTCTTGAACTGCTGATAAAATGAGGCAGTTAGCAAAGACATTATTTAATGTGCCATAGTATTATTTTCTTTGTAATGATAAAAGACATTAAATAAGCATGAACAAGAAAAATAAGTATTTAAAAATAATTAAAATAACCATTGAATATTTAGTTTATATGTACAAACACACACACTTTCTAAAAAAAATTTCTCTGAATTTGAGAACAGTTTTTAAACTTTCAGGCAAATGTCAAACTTCTCAGGTTCTGTGGGGATTTTTTTTAAAAATCATAACACCCCAGAAAACTGACTTGAAAAGTTATTTGGTATAGTTGACATGTCTACAGAAATGCAGTGTGCTATAAAGAACATACTCTGTGAGACAGACAACATCTAGACTGTCTGCATTCCCCTAAATCCAGTTTTTAATACTCTAAAACCAGCTATTATTAATAATTTATGAACAATGAATTCCTCTACAGACTACCACAGATTCAACATCAAGATACCAGAGCTAAAATTCTCAGGAAACCCACAAAAGCTGGGAAATACAATTAGCACCATCATGATGCAGTCCCCAGATTAACACCAAACACACTTAAACACAGACACATAGACTGCCAAAGGTCAGTAGTACCAGATTCTGTTTTCTAGTCACTCACCTTTATTCAATGGTTCATAGAGCAATGATGTGCCAAGCACTGCTCTAGATGTTTAGGGTACAGATGTGAGTTAGATACTATCTCATGTAGTTCACATTCTAGTTAGAGGGATAGAAACTAAAAAGTATTGATAATTATAGTTCTGTGTGATAAGAACAGTACACTATGACAGAATCATTGGCAGCTAAGGAAGCTAAGAGGAAAGAACAACTCATTCTATGTGTGTTGTGGAAAAGGTGAGTGTCTTTAAGAAGAGATGGTTTGGGAGTGGGGAGTAGAGGGGTTAGTGAGTAGGTGGGAGACTGGTGCTCCCGATATATTTGCTCTTTGTCCCCAGTTCCTGGCACAAAGTTCTTAAGACTCTTGGACTTTCCTGAGTGAAAGGAGTGTCTTCCATATTATTAATGATCTCCTTTCAGCCAAACTTGAGCTTATGCTAATGAAGTGATGATTGGTGAGCCCCCACTTAGCTCAGGATGAGGGTTGGTTGTCAGAGGAACCGACCTTAAGATTAGAGGTTGGGACTATCATCCCCACCACCTGAGCTCCTGGGAGATGAGAGGGGGCTGGAAGTTGAGTTCCATCACCAAAGATTTAGTCAGCTATGTCTAACTAATGAGACTTCAATAAAAACTCCTAAACAACTTGGTGTGGAGAGTTTCAAGGTAGGTGAGCACATCAAGATACAAGGAAGTTGATGTGCTTGGAGAGAGAATAAAAGCTCTGTGAACTGAAGTATGCCTCCCCCCACCAATACCTTGCCCTTTCACATGCCTCCCACTTGACTGCTCTATAATAAACCATTAATAGACAGTAAAGTGTTTTCCCAAGTTCCTTGAGTCATTCTAATGAACTATCAAACCTAAAATGAGTCATTAGGACTTCCTGAATTTACAGCTGGTTGATCAGAAGTACTGGGACTTTTGCCTGGCATCTGTCTTGAGGGATTGACCTCTTAACCTGTGGGGTCTTTGCTAACTATAGATAGCATCAGCATTGAATTGAAAGGTAGGATATCAGTCGGGGTCAGAGAATCTGAGACTGAATAATCAGTTCATGTTAGAAAGAACTACAAACAAGTCAACTGTCTTTTTAACCATTTCTTTATGAGTCATCAGTTCAGTTCAGTTCAGTCACTCAGTTGTGTCCAACTCTTTGCAACCCCATGAACCGCAGCATGCCAGGCCTCCCTGTCCATCACCAACTCCCGGAGTCCACCCAAACCCATGTCCATTGAGTTGGTGATGCCATCCAGCCATCTCATCCTCTGTCGTCCCCTTCTCCTTCTGCCCTCAATCTTTCCCAGCATCAGGGTCTTTTCAAATGAGTCAGCTCTTCGCATCAGGTGGCCAAAGTATTGGAGTTTCAGCTTCAACATCAGTCCTTCCAATGAACACCCAGGACTGATCTGCTTTAGGATGGACTGGTTGGATCTCCTTGAAGTCCAAGGAACTCTCAAGAGTCTTCTCCAACACCACAGTTCGAAAGCATCAATTCTTTGGCACTCAGCTTTCTTTATAGTCCAACTCTCACATCCATACATGACTACTGGAAAAATCCATAGCCTTGACTAGATGGACCTTTGTGGACAAAGTAATGTCTCTGCTTTTTAATATGCTGTCTATGTTGGTCATAACTTTTCTTCCAAGGAGTAAGCGTCTTTTAATTTCATGGCTGCAATCACATCTGCAGTGATTTTGGAGCCCCCCAAAATAAAGTCTGTCACTCTTTCCATTGTTTCCCCATCTATTTGCCATGAAGTGATGGGACCAGATGCCATGATCTTAGTTTTCTGAATGTTGAACTTTAAGCCAACTTTTTCACTCTCCTCTTTCATTTTCATCAAGAGGCTCTTTAGTTCTTCTTCACTTTCTGCCATAAGGGTGGTATCATCTGTATATCTGAGGTTATTGATATTTCTCCTGGCAATCTTGATTCCAGCTTGAGTCATACAGCCCACTATTTGCAAAGGCCTAGGCCTTTCAGGAAACTTATCAAGATAATGTTGTTTGACAAACTGTAGCAAAGACTGTTTGTCAGTGTCCATTTTCATATTGATCCTGTTAGTAATAGAATCTTATGAGCTTTATCTGTGTGCAAGGCTTCTGAGCCAGAGACTACATTTCCATACTCCTTTGCAGTTAGGTATAAGAGAAATTTAGACAATGATATGCAAGCAGCAGTGATGTGTGTGACATTTGGTCATATTTTGACAGAAAAATTCTTGTCCTCTTCTTTCTCTCTCCTCACTCAACCAGTAGGCTATAGCACAGACATGATAATGGGAGCCAATTTGACCACACAGACAAAGTCACCATACTAGGAGACAGCAAAGCAACAGGCAGAAGGACCCTCAGGCTTGGATGACCTCCTGCAGCAGTATTGCATGCCCACCTTTGGTCTGTTGCTTGAGCCATAATATTTCAAGGTCTTAGAAACTATAAAACTCCTAGAGGAGAACATAGGCAAAACACTCTCCGACATAAATCACAGCAGGATTCTCTATGACCCACATCCCAGAATTTTAGAAACAAAAGCAAAAATAAACAAATGGGACCTAATGAAACTTAAAAGCTTTTGCACAACAAAGGATACTATAAGTAAGGTGAAAAGATAGCCCTCAGATTGGGAGAAAATAATAGCAAATGAAGCAACAGACCAAGGATTAATCTCAAAAATATACAAGCAACTCCTCCAGCTCAACTCCAGAAAAATAAATGATCCAATCAAAAGATGGGCCAAAGAACTAAACAGACATTTCTCCAAGGAAGACATACGGATGGCAAAAAAACACATGAAAAGATGCTCAACATCACTCATTATCAGAGAAATGCAAATCAAAACCACAATGAGGTACCATTATACACCAGTCAGGATGGCTGCTATCCAAAAGTCTACAAGCAATAAATGCTGGAGAGGGTGTGGAGAAAAGGGAACCCTCTTACACTGTTGGTGGGAATGCAAATTAGTACAGCCACTATGGAAAACAGTGTGGAGATTCCTTAAAAAGCTGGAAATAGATCTGCCATATGACCCAGCAATACCACTTCTAGGCATACACACTGAGGAAACCAGATCTGAAAGAGACACGTGCACCCCAATGTTCATCGCAGCACTGTTTATAATAGCCAGGTCATGGAAGCAACCTAGATGCCCATCAGCAGACGAATGGATGAGGAAGCTGTGGTACATATACACCATGGAATATTACTCAGCCATCAAAAAGAATTCATTTGAATCAGTTCTAATGAGATGGGTGAAACTGGAACCCATTATACAGAGTGAAGTAAGCCAGAAAGATAAAGACCATTACAGTATACTAACACATATATATGGAATTTAGAAAGATGGTAACGATAACCTTATATGCAAAAAAAGAAAAAGAGACTCAGATGTATAGAACAGACTTGTGGACTCTGTGGGAGAAGGCGAGGGCGGGATGTTTCAAGAGAACAGCATCGAAACATGTATATCTAGGGTGAAACAGATCACCAGCCCAGGTTGGATGCATGAGACAAGTGCTCGGGCCTGGTGCACTGGGAAGACCCAGAGGGATGGGGGGTGGAGAGGGAGGTGGGAGGGGGGACCGGGATGGGGAATACATGTAAATCCATGGCTAATTCATTTCAATGTATGACAAAAACCACTGCAATGTTGTAAAGTAATTAGCCTCCAACAAATAAAAATAAATGGAAGAAAAAAAAATATTTCAAGATCTTTTGATTATCATAACTTACTGTGTAACCCTAAACAATATAGGGATAAATCCTTATTAAAGTACAATTGAATTCACAGCTGCACTGTTTACAATAGCCAACACATGGGAGCAAGCCACGTGCCCATCAACAAAAGGATTGGCTCAAGAAGATGTGGTATGTATAAACAATGGAATATTAGCCATAAAAAAGAATGAAATAATGCCATTTGCAGAAATACAGATGGATCTAGAGAGTATTATGCTTAGTGAAATAACTCAGAGAAAGACAAACACTATGTGAAATCACTTATATGTAGAATCTGGAAAATAATACAAATGAATCTATGCACATAACAGAAACAGACTCAGAGACATAGAAACAAATTTATGGTTATGAAAGAGGAGAAAAAGGGAGGGAGAGACAAATTAGGAGTATGGAATTAACAGATACAAACTACTATACATAAAATAGATAAGCAATAAGGATTTACTGTATAGCACAAGGCTTTATAACTTTTATTTTATAATAACCTATAGAAAAAAAAAGAGTCACTATGCTGTACACCTGAAACTAACACAATATTGTAAATCAACTGTACTTCAATTTTTCAAAATACAATTGATATTAATGTGTTACTCTTCCCAACGGTATTTGTACATGGAATCTAAAAATCAAAGAATGCATAAATTTAAAAAAATGCCCTGGAATGATAAGAGAAAAAACATAGACATGAAATAGACTTCACAATATTAGTTTGAACATAGTATATTATCTGCTATCAAGCATTTTTTCATATTTCTAAATTTGCTATTGTTTAAGAATATTGACAGATAAATAAAAATAGTATAATGAAGCTTCATGTACCCATTATTTAGATTCAACAATTATCAAGATAACATTTTTATTAATCATGTCATGAAACTGATATCCCTACTTTCAAAGGTAAGAAACTCTCATGTTCAGAGACACTGCTGAAATGCTGAAACTAATCTAAAAGTCATAGTCTAACACCCTCTTTTTTACAACCAAGTAAACCAAAGCCCTGAATACAGAGATGACCTAATCAAAGCCATTTAGTTAGCAACAGCTGGTATAAGAATCAGTTTCCACTTTATCACACTGCTCTTTAATATTAAATAGTTTAATTTATTTGAATCTTTTCAAAATAACTGATGAAACATGGTAAAGTCTTTTTTCCATAAATTCACTAAAACAGACTATTCTCCAGATAAGTCTTTTTTACCTAATTTTTTTTCCTAAGAATACAAGTTACAAAACAGCTCTTCCACTTATCCCCTTTCACATCTGAATGTATTATAACAGAAATAGTTCATCAATCAAGAGTTCAGAGAAATAATCATATAGAATTTTACCGTAAAATCATGACTTTTCCAAATTTGTCTCTTGATAATTGCTAAGACAGGAATAAACACATGATGAACTTGTTAATGAACTACTAACAGGAAACCAGAGTATACAACATGTGTATCCTTGGATTGAGTCTCAATAAAATTAGGAAGTTAAGTCCCAGCTGGAGACCGGAAAACCAGCAGAAAATTCCTAACAGCCAGGGCACAGCATAATTTTAGAAAAAATAAAGATCAACAATAGATATTAATTTTCTCAAGTGGTCATTCTAATACTGGCACAGGGGTTTTAAAATGCTTAAACAATTACTAAACTGGGTTTCAAAACCATTTCACCTATTAATCTTTGCATTTCATTTAGAAGAAAACCACAGGTTTTATGGTCATATTTATTGCATATTTAACAGTTGGCTTCAAAGTGGTTATATCGCTTGAAAAGAGAACAGCTGGATTATTTTAACTAATATTGAGATGATCTTGTGAATTATATTTCTGCTGCTGCTGCTGCTGCTAAGTTGCTTCAGTCGTGTCCGACTCTGTGCGACCCCATAGACGGCAGCCCACCAGGCTCCCCCGTCCCTGGGATTCTCCAGGCAAGAACACTGGAGTGGGTTGCCATTTCCTTCTCCAATGCGTGAAAGTGAAGTCGCTCAGTCGTGTCCAACTCTCAGCGACCCCATGGACTGCAGCCTACCAGGCTCCTCCGTCCATGGGATTTTCCAGGCAAGAGAACTGGAGTGGGTTGCCATTGCCTTCTCTGTCTCCTTAGGTTACCACCATTCATTCATTCAGTCACTCATTTACTTGGCAAACATTGAGTTCTGTGTTAGGAAAGCAGGATACAACGATGAATGAACAAATTCCTGCCCTCACTGAACTTATATTCCAGTGTTAGAGATAAACCATAAAACAAACAAGCAAAAATAGGTTAGGTAATGATAAATGCCATACAAAACACAAGAGGCAGGTTAAGAGGCTAAATAGTAATGGGTGGAGTGAGGGAACAAGGCTACTTTAGAAAGGATGATTAGGAAGGCCTCTCTGAGGGAGAATCTGAATAAAAATGTGGAGGGAGTCATGAAGATAACAGTAAAGAGTGTTTCTTGCAGATGGAACAAATGCAATGGCCCTAATAAGGGACTGTGTTTGTGGGTTGGGAGCAGAGTAAGCAAGGAAGAAAGTAAGAAGAAGAAAGGTCAGAGAGGTAGAGGTGCAGTTTGTGTGGTGCCTCCTAGGTCATTTTAGACTTTGGCTTTTGTTCTGAGTGAGATGGGAGTCACTGAAAGCTTTTGATCAGGGAGTACACGAAATTAGTTTTATCTTTGATATAATTCCAGCTGCTGAATAGATAATGAAAAGGAAATAGTTTTCTAGTAATTTTCTAGACAAAAATTTTTTTGAATTTTCTAGCCAAGAGATAATGGCAATTTGTACTATAATGGTGGAAAGTGACATATTCTGAATATATTTTGAAGGTAGGTCTGGTGTGATCTTCTAAGATATTAGATGTGGGGTATGTGAGTGACAGGGTAATCTAAAATGATACCAAGGATTCTAATCTAAGCAATTAGGTAAATGGTGATGCCATTTATTGAAAGGAAGCACACTAGGGGAGGAGCAGGCTAGGCATAGGAATAAAGAATTCAATTTTGGACATGGTAAGTTTGAGCAGTTCATTAAACTTCCAAGTGGAGATACAGAGTGGACAGTTGGATACACAAGTCTAGAGTATAGGGGAGAGTTCAGAACTAAAGTTAATGATACATTGCTGTTGTTGTTTTAGTCATTAAGTTATGTCCGACTCTTTTGCAACTCCATGGATTATAGCCCACCAGGCTCCTCTGTCCATGGGATTTCCCAGGCAAGAATACTAGAGTGAGTTGTTATTTCCTTCTCCAGGGGATCTTCTCTGACCAGGGATTTGAACCCAAGTCTCCTGCATTGGCAGGTGGATTCTTTACCGCCGAGCCACCTGGGAAGCTTTAATGATATATACATGCTCCTTAAAGTTCTGAGACTGAGAATGAGACTGTCTGGTGATCGTATGTTTGGATTGTGTAGCAGGTTGAGGCATGGGTCATTCTAGAGAATTACCACACAATTGCAAAAAATAAACATTTGGTGATTGAAACAACTATCTAATATCACTAGATAAACTAAATGATGTTCACTGGTTTTAATCTTTATGTCCTTTATTCTCAAGTACAAAAGTATATTCAGTCCTCTTACTTTTAACTTATTCTATTTTAAATAGTCAAAGTTTCAGCACTATTAGCACTCCACTGCTAATCACTAAGCTTCTAAAAGCCACAGTCTTATTCATTTTATAAGACTCATTCTTACAAAGCTCTTTTCTAGAACTTTTCCTTGACTAGCTAGTGGCATTACCACATTAAAATATGAAACTTTCTTACTTTTAGACACCTTATTTCCATTCTCTTCTATTTAAGCTTGCAGACCAATTAAAAAATTTTGTGTTCTTATGACAACTAGGAGGCAAAAATTAAAATTTCCCTGAAGAGAAAGCTGTTCAAAGACTCATAATTTCAGGACTCAAAAGATACCTTTAAAAAAATCCTCCAAATTCATCAAGTTGTACACAGTAAATATGTACAGTTCTTTACATATCAATTATACTTCACTAAGCTGTTAAATTTTTTTTTTTTAATCTTTCATTCTGTATCACTGGATTGTTGTGCTGACTTTCTGTTAGTAGTAGTTTCAACTGATCTCTCTGGTAGATTCCCATTAATAATTGTGTATTCAAATGTTGAGAACAAATTATATACCATATTCCTTGGTTCTGAGCTGCTCTCTAGCATATATATGTGACACACATTTAGAAGAAGACATAGAATAGCTAAGAGAATTGCAGATATACCTAGAAAATTAATCACAGCAGCTTCAGATCTTCATATAGTGTCTAAGAACATTAATTCTGGAGTCATACTGCCCGGGTTTGAATTTCAGCACCATTATTTACTAGTTGTGTAACTCTAGAGAATGTACTAAAATATCTTTATGTCTCACTTTCCTCATCTTTAAAATGGAGATGGGAATAGGTCTCACTTCACAGAACTGTGAAAGTGAAAGTCACTCACTTGTGTCTGACTCTTTGTGACCCCATGGACTGTAGTCCATGGAGTTCTCCAGGCCAGAATACTGGAGAGGGTAGCCTTTCCCTTCTCCAGGGGAATCTTCCCAACCCAGGGATCGAATCCAGGTCTCCCACATTGCAGGCGGATTCTTTACCAGCTGAGCCACAAGGGAAGCCCAAGAATACTGGAGTGGGTAGCCTATCCCTTCTCCAGTGGATCTTCCTGACCCAGGAATCAAACTGGGGTCTCCTGCATTGCAGGTGGATTCTTTACCAACTGAGCTATCAGGGAAGCCCTTTACAGAATTGTAGCAAGAATTAAATGAATACGTATAAAGCATTTATTATGTGCTTGACACACAGTAAGCCTGTGTGAATTGGGTGATAGAAGATTTTTATCAGAAGGTTGGGCAGGGGTTGAATAAAACAAAGCTCATCTGTCCATTTACTTGTCAAGATTTACCCCTTGCCACCTATTGGGGTTACAAGTCCCATATGGAAAAGAAGCAGGTGTGTTAAATATTTCACATTTGCACAGTATGACTCATTCTTATCTTGAGTATTTTGCAAAGTACAGAGTAGGACTGCTAATTTCAGTGATTTGTAAGGAATGAAGGTATAAATACATAGATGCACATATGAACAAAATTTTAAAAAAATCCTAGAAGAGGGAAGATAAACATAACAAGAAAACATGAAAAGGGAAGGAGATTGGAGAACAAGAATTGCTAGACCATCAAAGACCTCATTCCCACACTTGGCAACTATGCCTAAGCTGTCTGTATTTTTTTTCTTAAGTAAGAGGAACAATTTTCTGTAAATGCTTACTAAAATCCTTTAAGTTCCACTAGTGATACAAAAGAGACCCCTCCTTTGGAGAAAATGTAGCAAAGAGTGTCTCAAGACATAACATTCATAGATAATTATAAGTTCCCAAACATTAAATAACAATAACCAGATTCCTTCCTTAGTTTATCAATTCCATATGCCAGAGCGGGCTGCAGAATCTCTGAGACCCAAAAGATAGAATAAAGGATTGTAAGGAAGCCAGTGTGAAAAAGCAGCTATCATTTCCACTTCTTCCTAAAGGTTGAAAAGCCTAATTTAGGAGAAAAGCATAAAGATATATTTCCTTCCCTCAAGAAGCTGATAGTCTAGTCCAGGAAAGGCAGAGAGGTGACAAGAAAAATGGAATGCAGTCCACTAAGCACTAACTGATAGAGAGAAGCTTTTTTTTTCTATATGGGTCTGTGGAAATCCAGGCAGTGAGTTTCAGTGAAAGGATGATGTCTGCATGGAGTTTTAAATGAGAAATAGGAGATAAATGATAAAGAAGAAGTCTCACTATCTTCTCCTTGGATTACTGGAAGCATTCCCTATCTTCCCTCTGACCCACCCTCCCTGGCACACAAGAAAAATATGAAGGAGGACTTGAGTTGTCTAGGGCAGGAGAACTTGAGATGGGTCCAGCAAACATAGTTTTTATTTAGAACAAGGTAGCTTGACTGTGTCAGAAAAGGCAATGGCACCCCACTCCAGTACTCTTGCCAGGAAAATCCCATGGATGGAGGAGCCTGGTGGGCTGCAGTCCATGGGATCGCTGAGTCGGACACGACTGAGAGACTTCACTTTCACTTTTCACTTTCATGCACTGGAGAAGGAAATGGCAACCCACTCCAGTGTTCTTGCCTGGAGAATCCCAGGGATGGGGGAGCCTGGTGGGCTGCCGTCTATGGGGTCGCACAGAGTCGGACACGACTGAAGTGACTTAGCAGCAGTAGCAGCAGCAGCACCTTGACTGTGTGTAAATTTGGGCCATATGCTTTTTCTTTCATTTTAATGTTGGCCTTCCACATTACCATGAATCTTTTAGAATGACACACTATTTGACAATTTTCATCTGCTATGTTACCCAAATACTTAATGACACAGATTCTAATTCCAAACTACATAGATGCTCCCTTACTATGGACACCTTAGAAAATAACTTCAGTAGCTGTGAACATTCTTTTTCATAAGGTTTGGTGAGATTTGTTGTGGCCAATATATGCCACATTTAATTTCTTAACTATCATCTGTGATATTTAATGAGTCAAATTCCTATGGTATCAACTTTATTTCCATGCATGGTAAATCAGTATATCTCCCTTCTCCTCCTTAGCCCATTATGAGACCCAAAAGAAAAAGGTCATTTCTAAAATTATAAGAAATATCTTCTATATGAGTCTCCCTCTGCCATGGTACTCTTCCTGTGTCCTTCAATTTTAGAGAACATATTCTTCTAAATCCTCTCTCTCTCATAAGCCTGTCAAACTTCTGTGGACCTACAGGTTCTTATCACTCACAGACATACACACACACATGGGACCTCCCCCAAACAACCATCAAAATAGAGAAAGATTTAGTGGAGTGTATTAAGAGCACTAGACCGTGAGTTAGGGAGACTGAATTTTGGCCCTAATTCTACCATTGGTTACATTGGATACAAATTTATTTTCTCAGGACCTCCATTTCTTCAACAGTAAAATAAGCTTGATCACCTACAAAGTCATATCCAGCTCTAATTATTCTCCAAAAATTCTTTAAAATAAAATTTGTTCTGTTACAAATACATTTACTTTATACAATTTTACTATAAGTTTTAAGAAAATTAAAACTTACCTTTTCAAATGTGAGATCCAGTCACTTCTTGTGAATTGTTTCCACAAGGCCTATGAAAGAAAAGTACTATGAGTTAAAAGCAAATGAACTCATAGACAAAAGATATTAAATGTGGTAACCTCTTGATGATATATATAGAAAGGAAATTATTCAAATAAATACTGTTTGCTTTTACAAAATGCTTAAGGTAACAGAATTTGTGTGGACTGGCATAGTTCATATTATTTTCCCTCCTTCTAATGAGTGATATTAATACTAATCACCACCAATGAAATAATTACTACTGATACTGTAAAGAAACATACTGAATTATTATTCAGACAATCATTATGTTTTGAAATGAGAGGAAACTATTAAAGATCTCAATTTGCTTACAGATTTTTTTTTTAAGTGAAAACATTTTTTTAATTGTGGTAAAATGTGCATAACATAAAACTTATTTCAATTATTTTCTTTCCATTTATTTTTATTAGTTGGAGGCTAATTACTTTACAACATTGTAGTGGTTTTTGTCATACATTGAAATGAATAAAAATCACTTAACCAATAGTTTAAATGCAAATCATGCCAATGCACTCCAACATTATTTGAAGACAACATGATTCCAAAAGAGCTAGTGCACCAAATGTAGTACTACCGAAGAATCCTTGGAGTCACTAGGTCTTCCTGTACACTCAAACCATCATAGACAGATGAAATTTTCTCCTATTTATAAAACTCTTTAGAGAGAAGATTCCACAACTTTCCTCAGGATCCATTTCCAATATTTCACAATCGTTTCCTCCTTAAGCATCTAACAAAAATCTGCCATGCTTTCTTAAGTTTATTTAACCATCTAAGAATAAAGAGACCATTGACTATCCTCTGCACCTAAGTAACTGATATTTTAAGATAATTATTAATTATCCCTCAGGCCTCTCTTCTCTGAGTTGATGAACACTGTTCCTTCAACATTCCCCTCAGAACACATCTCCTATGTCCCATGACCTATTTTCTGTTATTCTAAGTAAATGCCTTGCTTCAGAATTTTGGTAAGGCCTGCCTGGATTTGAGTTTCTCTTTTTATGTTTTACACTCTAAAAGTCTTGAATTTACATGGAGTCTATAGTATCTGCTCCTTACCTAAGATTTTCTCTCTCAGAATAACATTAAGCAATTGCCGATGTTATCCAAAATATAGTTGTATAACCACAGTGCACAAAACATAAATTTAAAAAAATGTAAAAGTCCTAATTTAACCTCACAAAATAAGGCAATATAGTTTTAGCTTTGTGATATCCTGTCCAGAGGCCAAGAAATTATTCAAGTGGTTTTCTCAGGAAACAAATGTTTAGACTCTTGGGAGGAAGCCAGAAATCTGGAGTGGGTGATGTGGTTCTTGGCTCCCTAATTCTTATGTCACCAAAGAAATATTTTGGCTGAGCACTGAATACTCGTCCTCATTTCCAGACCATTTCATTTTGTGAAGTTAGAGAATTGTGTAATGCATCCCATGCATTTTTATGGTCTAATTGCCATATGTTATATATTTGGAATTTGAATTTTTGGAGTGTATGAAGATATTGTCAATCTAAAAGCTGTCTTCCTATATATTACACAATAACTAATGCCTCTCTAAGGTCTGGTTCAGTACCTGATTTACTCTCTTGGGTTCTCAAACATCTTCTCAATAAGACCTACGCTATGTCCACTCTACTTAGAATTGCAACCTGTACCAATTACTCTCACACACACTCATGCACATACACACACCACACCTACTATTTCTATATTTCAAAGCATGCGTTTCCTTTTAATATAAAAACATCATTTAGTGAATTGTCATTTATCACTTGTTTCCCTCCTCTAGACTGTAAGCTCTATGCAGCAGGTATTTTTGTGTTTTGTTCCTGATGATGACCAAGTGCCTATAACTAGTATCTGACACACATTATGTGTGCTCAATAAATCTGTCCTAAATGAATGAATGAGTTGAATAATCCCTGAGGGATAGTGAGTATACAGATTGGCACTATGACATGCTCTGTTTTTTATATATTATTGAAGACATCAAACATCAGTTAACTCATTAAGTTGAAAGCTCACAATCATCCCACCCCAGTACTAATGCACTATTTTCTGTCAGGAATGCTCTTCTGTCACATCAGCTCATTATTCATAACTAAACTGTCGCCACCTCTGAAAGTCCTTCCCTCACCACCTGATGTTAATTAGACAGCCTGAGAAAGTGATTGCCAGTCACTATCACAATGCCAGTCACTGTTTTAGTTCCTTCATTATATTGTAACCTCTTATGAAAAAAACCAAATCAACTTTTCGGCCATACTTGCCAATACTTGAGGTTACATTATTTGTTTATTTACATATATACTTGTTTAAAATGTGCAGGCTTTGTGAGATCAGCAGTATATTCCCAGCATCAGGGTCAGAGTAGGTAATTTGTCAATACTTGATGAACGAACGAATAAATGATTAATTTGTAAAAATGTAAATCATGAAGTTGCAAACAGAAATGACAAGTACTATTCATCCAATTGCAAAATATTATTGGATGTTACTTTCATTTATTTCAAAATATTTATTCAGTGGTTACAAATTGTACTTCATCATTTATATAGATAAATGTATTCATATACACAGTCACATATGTATTATCTGTTAACACTTAGGGCACACATGGAAGAAGCAAAAGGAGTAAAGGAGAATAACACAAGAAAAGTGAAAATAAAATGGAGGCAATCATAGGTTGATTTGAGAAGTGGGAGGGTAGTAAGTGGTTTTGGGGTAGCTGAAAAGAGTATTAAAATGTTCCAGAAAAAAATATGATTAAAGCATAATCAGAAAATATCTCACCTGTATTGCTCATGAAACTTAACTTTGATTGGGCACACTTGGTCAGCCTCACTCCACATAAACCTCATTTTATCATGCTCCTGGGAACTCTACCTATTAAAAACCTGAGATTTAATACCAAATTCCTTTCTCCCAAGGTGCTACATCTCCCTGGTTTCATTAAACTCCTGTAGTTTGCTTCCTCACATTCAAAAAAAAAAAAAAAACACCCAAAGGTATTTGGTTACCTTAGTTAACAAAATAGAAGTGATAAGTATTTAGCTCTTGGTTTTGCAGTGGTAGGTGATCAATTAATATCTGCTAAATGAAAATAGAAAAATATAGGAGTATAGACAACATTAAAAGGCAGCCTGATTTCTATTACTAAATATAAAATTTTTTGCCATGTGATCTTGGAAAATGAACATTTTATTTATAGAAAGTTAAGTATTAGAAAGGTAACCTTTAGACTTACCTTCTCATGTGACTATAAGCCTTCACATTCTCTGGTAATGAGTCTGAAACTAAATGGGGGAAGTTGTCCCAATGACTTCCCTTTTGTGCTTTCCACTTATCTCTAAATGATTTCTTTTTAAGGAGAATTGACTAAATCAAGAACAAAGGGAATGCTGACACCACTTGGACTACAGGAAGCATTTGGAAATGTGAAACAATGCCTACATTTCCTTCTTTCTCCTTTCCAGAAAAACCCCTGTAACGTTTACAACATGTTCATTTAAACAATTTGTTTGAACAACTGGAGGAAAGTGTCAGCATTCTAAAGGCAAAACACACTGAAAGGCATTTATTTTAATTTTCAGGACGCAGTTAACATTTTATCCTCTGTCATTTTCCTCTATAGTTTTTTATTAAGATTCCAAAGTAGTTTATATTTGAAAAACAAGATGAACACTGCAGAGCAATACATAGCTCTAAATTTTATATTTATTTTCATATGTGAGTTTCATAAGAAGCCACTGAGATAGGAAGAACAGGAAGTATTCACTCCATTTTCTGGAAGAGGAAAATAAAAACTTCATTTTCCAAGATCACATGACAAAAGATTTTATATTTGGTAATAGGAACCAGGCTGCCTTTTAATGTTGTCTATATTTCTATATTCTTCTATTTCTATTTAGTTCACTACAGTTTAGTCACTCAGTCATGTCCAACTCTTTGTGACCACATGAACCGCAGCACGCCAGGCCTCCCTGTCCATCACCAACTCCCAGAGTTTACTCAAACTCATGTCCATCGAGTCGGCGATGTCATCCAGCCATCTCATCTTCTGTTGTCCCCTTCTCCTCCTGCCCCCAATCCCTCCCAGCATCACAGTCTTTTCCAATGAGTCAACTCTTGGCATGAGGTAGCCAAAGTATTGGAGTTTCAGCTTCAGCACCAGTCCTTCCAATGAACACCCAGGACTGATCTCCTTTAGGATGGATTGGTTGGATCTCCTTGCAGTCCAAGGGATTCTCAAGAGTCTTCTCCAACAACACAGTTCAAAAGCATCAATTCTTTGGTGCTCAGCTTTCTTCATAGTACAACTCTCACATCCATAACATGACCACTGGAAAAACCATAGCCTTGACCAGATGGACCTTTGTTGGCAAAGTAATGTCTCTGCTTTTTAATATGCTATCTAGGTTGGTCATAACTTTCCTTCCAAGGAGTAAGTGTCTTTTAATTTCATGGCTGTAATCACCATCTGCAGTGATTTTGGAGCCCCCCAAAATAAAGTCTGACACTGCTTCCACTGTTTCCCCATCTATTTGCCATGAAGTGATGGGACCAGATGCCATGATCTTAGTTTTCTGAATGTTGAGCTTTAAGGCCAACTTTTTCACTCTCCTCTTTCATTTTCATCAAGAGGCTTTTTAGTTCCTCTTCACTTTCTGCCATAAGGGTGGTGTCATCTGCATATCTGAGGATATTGATATTTTCCCGGAAATCTTGACTCCAGCTTGTGCTTCTTCCAGCCCAGCGTTTCTCATGATGTACTCTGCATATAAGTTAAATAAGCAGGGTCACAATATACAGCCTTGATGTACTCCTTTTCCTATCTGGAACCAGTCTGTTGTTCCATGTCCAGTTCTAACTGTTGCTTCCTGACCTGAATATAGGTTTCTCAAGAGGCAGGTCAGGTGGTCTGGTATTCCCATCTCTTTCAGAATTTTCCACAGTTTATTGTGATCCACACAGTCAAAGGCTTTGGCATAGTCAATAAAGCAGAAATACATGTTTTTCTGGAACTCTTTTCCTTTTCGATGATCCAGTGGATGTTGGCAATTTGATCTCTGGTTCCTCTGCCTTTTCTAAAACCAGCTTGAACATCTGGAAGTTCATGGTTCACATATTGCTGAAGCCTGGCTTGGAGAATTTTGAGCATTACTTTACTAGTGTGTGAGATGAGTGCAATTGTGCGGTAGTTTGAGCATTCTTTGGCATTGCCTTTCTTTGGGATTGGAATGAAAACTGACCTTTTCTAGTCCTGTGGCCACTGCTGAGTTTTCCAAATTTGTTGGCATATTGAGTGCAGCACTTTCACAACATCATCTTTCAGGATTTGAAATAGTTCAACTGGAATTCCATCACTTCCACTAGCTTTGTTTGTAGTGATGCTTCCTAAGGCACACTTGACTTCACATTCCAGGATGTCTGGCTTTAGGTGAGTGATTCCACTATCGTGATTATCTGGGTCATGAAAAACTTTTTTGTACAGTTCTTCTGTGTATTCTTGCCACCACCTTTTAATATCTTCTGCTTCTGTTGGGTCCATACCATTTCTGTCCTTTATTGAGTGCATCTTTGCATGAAACATTCCCTGGTTGTCTCTAATTTTCTGAAGAGATCTCTAGTCTTTCCCATTCTGTTGTTTTCCTCTATTTCTTTGCACTGATCACTGAGGAAGGCTTTCTTAGCTCTCCTTGCTATTCTTTGGAACTCTGCATTCAAATGGGAATATATTTCCTTTTCTCCTTTGCTTTTTGCTTCTCTTCTTTTCACAGCTATTTGTAAGGCTTCCTCAGACAGCCATATTTCTATTTAGCAGATATTAATTGAGCACCTACCATTGAAAAACCAAGAGCTAAGTACTTGATACAAACATAAGATATAGTCTCTCTTTAAGGAAATTAGTATTCAGTACGGAAAGCAGAAATTGCTGAGTACCAGGACCGAGGGGAAAGGAGCAGTGACCCCACAAAAGATTGATCCAGACTTGCCCAGGAGTGTCCAGGAGTCTCCAGCAGAGGCATGGGTCAGTGGTGGCCTGCTGCAGGGTTGGGGGCACTGAGTGTAGCAGTACATGCATGGGATCTTTTGAAGGAGGTCGCCATTATCTTCATTACCTCCACCATAGTTTGGCCCCAGGTAAATAGCAGGGAGGGAACACAGCTCCACCCATCAACAGAAAATTAGATTAAAGATTTATGGCCCCACCCATCAGAACAAGACCCAGTTCCCCCCTCAGTCAGTCTCTCCCATCAGGAAGCTTCCATAAGCCTCTTATCCTTCTCCATTAGAGGGCAGACAGACTGAAAACCACAATCACAGAAAACTAACCAATCTGATCACATGAACCACAGCCTTGTCTAACTCAATGAAACTATGAGCCATGCCGTGTAGGGCCACCCAAGATGGATGGGTCATGGTGGAAAGTTCTGACAAAACATGGTCCACTGGAGAAGGGAATGGCAAGCCACTTCAGTATTCTTGCCTTGAGAATCCCGCGAACAGTATGAAAAGGCAAAAAGATAGGATGCTGAAAGATGAACTCCCCAGGTCGGTAGGTGTCCAGTATGCTACTGGAGATCAGTGAAGAAATAACTCCAGAAAGAATGAAGAGACAGAGCCAAAGCAAAAACAACACCCAGTTGTGGATGTGACTGGTGATAGAAGCAAAGTCCGATGCTGTAAAGAGCAATATTGCATAGGAACCTGGAATGTTAGGTCCATGAATCAAGGCAAATTGGAAGTGGTCAAACAGGAGATGGCAAGAGTGAACATCGACATTTTAGGAATCAGCGAACTAAAATGGACTGGAATGGGTAAATTTAACTCAGATGACCATTATATCTACTACTGTGGGCAAGAATCCCTTAGAAGAAATGGAGTAGCCATCATAGTCAACAAGAGTCCAAAATGCAGTACTTGGATACAATCTCAAAAGCAACAGAATGATCTCTGTTCATTTCCAAGGCAAACTATTCAATATCACAGTAATCCAAGTCTATGCCCCAACCAGTAATGCTGAAGAAGCTGAAGTTGAACAGCTCTATGAAGACCTACAAGACCTTCTAGAACTAACACCCAAAAACATGTGCTTTTCATCATAAGGGATTGGAGAGCAAAAGTAGGAAGTCAAGAAACACGTGGAGTAACAGGCAAATTTGGCCTTGGAGTACAGAATGAAGCAGGACAAAGGCTAACAGAGTTCTGCCAAGAGAACAGACTGATGATAACAAACACCCTCTTCCAACAACACAAGCAAAGACTCTACACATGGACATCACCAGATGGTCAACACCAAAATCAGATTTACTATATTCTTTGCAGTCAAAGATGCAGAAGCTCCATACAGTCAGCAAAAACAAGACCGAGAGCTGACTGTGGCTCAGATCATGAACAGATATGCCAAATTCAGACTTAAATTGAAGAAAGTAGGGAAAACCACTAGACCATTCAGGTATGACCTAAATCAAATCCCTTATGATTATACAGTGGAAGTGACAAATAGATTCAAGGGATTAGATCTGGTAGACAGAGTGCCTGAAGAACTATGGATGGAGGTTTGTGACATTGTACAAGAGACAGCGATCAAGACCATCCCAAGAAAAAGAAATGCAAAAAAGCAAAATGGCTGTCTGAGGAGGCCTTACAAATAGCTGTGAAAAGAAAAGTGAAAAGCAAAGGAGAAAAAGAAAGATATACCCATTTGAATGCAGAGTTCCAAAGAATAGCAAGGAGAGATAAGAAAGCCTTCCTCAGTGATCAGTGCAAAGAAATAAAGGAAAACAATAGAATGGGAAAGACTAGAGATCTCTTCAAGAAAATTAGAGACAACAAGGGAACATTTCATGCAAAGATGCACTCAATAAAGGACAGAAATGCTATGGACCTGACAGAAATGGTATGGACCTTACAGAAGCAGAAGATATTAAGAAAAGGTGGCAAGAATACACAGAAGAACTATACAAAAAATATCTTCACAACCCAGATAATCACGATGGTGTGATCACTCACCTAGAACCAGATACACTGCAGTGCAAAGTCAAATGGGCCTTAGGAAGCATCACTATGAACAAAGCTAGTGGAGGTGATGGAATTTCAGCTGAGCTATTTCAAATTCTAAAAGATGATGCTGTGAAAGTGCTGCACTCAATATGCCAGCAAATTTGGAAAACTCAGCAGTGGCCACAGGACTGGAAAAGGTCAGTTTTCATTCTAATCCCAAAGAAAGGCAATGTCAAAGAATGCTCAAACTACTGCACAATTGCACTCATCTCACATGCTAGTAAAGTAATGCTCAAAATTCTCCAAGCCAGGCTTCAACAGTACGTGAACTGTGAACTTTTTGATGTTCAAGCTGGTTTTAGAGAAGGCAGAAGAACCAGAGATCAAACTGCCAACATCTGTTGGATTATCGAAAAAGGGAGAGAGTTCAAAAAAAAAATCTATTTCTATTTTATTGACTAAGCCAAAGCCTTTGACTGTGTGGATCACAATAAACTGTGGAAAATTCTGAAAGAGATGGGAATACCAGACCACCTGACTTGCCTCTTGAGAAATCTGTATGCAGGTCAGGAAGCAACAGTTAGAACTGGACATGGAACAACAGACTGGTTCCAAATAGGGAAAGGAGTATGTCAAGGCTGTATATTGTCACCCTGCTTATTTAACTTATATGCACAGTATATCATGAGTTACACTGGGTTGGATGAAGCACAGGCTGGAATCAAGACTTCTGGGAGAAATATCAATAACCTCAGATATGCAGATGACACCACCCTTATGGCAGAAAGCAAAGAACTAAAGTGCCTCTCAATGAAAGTGAAAGTGGAGAATGAGAAAGTTGGCTTAAAGCTCAACGTTCAGAAAACTAGGATCATGGCATCTGGTCCCATCACTTCATGGCAAATAGATGGGGAAACAGTGAAAACAGTGACAGACTTTATTTTTGGGGGCTCCAAAATCACTGCAGATGGTGACTGTAGCTATGAAATTAAAAGATGCTTACTCCTTGGAAGAAAAATTGTGACCAACTAGATGGCATATTAAAAAGCAGAGACATTACTTTGTCAACAAGGTCTGTCTAGTCAAGGCTATGGTTTTTCTGGTTGTCATGTATGGATGTGAGAGTTGGACTATAAAAAAAGCTGAGCACCAAAGAATTGATGCTTTTGAACTGTGGTGTTGGAGAAGACTCTTGAGAGTCCCCTGGACTGCAAGGAGATCCAACCAGTCCATCCTAAAGGAAATCAGTCCTGAATATTCATTGGAAGGACTGATGTTGAAGTTGAAACTCCAATACTTTGGCCACCTGATGAGAAGAGCTGACTCACTTGAAAAGACCCTGATGCTGGGAAAGATTGAAGGCGGGAGGAGAAGGGGACGACAGAGGATGAGATGGTTGGATGGCATCACTGACTCAATGGACATGAGTTTGAGTAAACTCTGGGAGGTGGTGATGGACAGGGAGGCCTGGCGTGCTGCAGTCCATGGGGTCGCAATGAGTCGGACATGACTGAGCGACTGAACTGAACTGAACAGAAAACAGACGTGTAAATAAAAATTGCTATTATGTTAAGAGGTTATATTATAAGATGGTGATCTCCAAGCTCGTAGATAATAAAATCCACTATGTTTTCTTATTTTGAATACAGTCTCTCAGTACATATGTTCAATTATAAGTTATACACAGTGTCATAATTAGCTAATCTCTTAAAGCAAAAAACATTTTGAAGGTGAAGTTCACTATTACTGTACAGGATATATTAATACGTTCATATATCAGAGCCTTGTTAACTTTGAATGCTGTAGGCCAACATTTCAGCAGGACTTATTAGATCATCATGTTTCTTGGATTTCTTTTGTATTTAAACTAATAATACAATTGACAAAGAATACTGTCAATTTCTTCACCATGTTTCCATTATTAGCAATATCATCAATATTCTTTGCAGAGTAATTTTGTGAGGGTTACTTTGCTTAAAATTTAAATAACATGATTAAGAAATCTAACTGGGAACATGTAAAGTGCAGCATCTTGTACTACTGTGAAATTAAACTATTAAGTAATTGTTTTGATGCATTCTTCCATACTTTTACTCTGGGATACCTCAGATATATTACATGACATCACATATGACCCTCTGTTATCAAACAGGCCAAGTGATGACATTATATATAAGTAATTATACATAGTATTTTCATTATATATAATAAAACAGATTCACTACTTTTGATTAAAATAAATATAGACATTCTTATATGTATACTCAACACCAATGTCCACTTAAAACAACCCCTAGAGTATATTTCTCTAACTTGAGATAACACTACTGGTCCATGCAAGGGTCAGAAAAAGAATTTCAAAATTTTCAAATATTATCCAAAAAGCACTAAAAAATGTTTTCTGTTGCTTTCTGATCCCTAACTAGAAAATTGTCTGGTCATGGTATCTCAAATTCAATCCCTATGCTTTCTAGCTGAGCCTTTACTATATTTCCTCTATAATGTTAAAGATCATTTAGGAAGAATGAGTGTAAGAGATGGTCAAAAACTGGGCACCATACTAATTAAATGGTTCTATTAACAGGCTAAGGCTTCCCTAGTGTGCAGGAGACCCAGGTTCAATCCCTGGGTCGGGAAGATCCCCTGGAGAAGGAAATGGCAACCCACTCCAGTATTCTTGCCTGGAGAATCCTATGGACAGAGGAGCCTGGCAGGCTACAGTCCATGGGGTGGCAAAGAGTCAGACACCACTGAGTGACTAAACAACAACATTAACAGGCCAAGATTACATATCTCATGTGTTATTACTTTATCTATGGACTTACTAATTTCCAAGTGACTATACTTTGCTTTGAATCATTAATATTCTCAAGATTATAAACAATGAACATGGTGTATTAAGCCAAATATACTTAAGAAAGCATGATGTAATGGAAAGAATTTTGAAGTCAGATAGGCTTGAATTTAAATCCCAGCTTAGCCATTTAGGAGTTATATGGCCTTGGCAAAGTAGCTTAATTCTCTGAACCTGTTTCTTCAAGTGTTAAGTGGAAGTAGTATCATCACCCTGCAACAGGACTTTTTGTGAGTAAAACATGTCATTCAGTAAGTACTCAATATCTTAATATCAATTATCACTTAAAATGAATAAAATTATGTGCAAATGGGGCAAAATTTTCAGCCTTGGGTTCCTGGTAATTATACTTTCTGGAAGAGCTTTCATGAATTTGCTAACGTACTGGCTCATTAGAAAAGATATGACAAACCTAGACAGCATATTAAAAAGCAGAGACATTACTTTGCCGACAAAGGTCCATCTAGTCAAAGCTATGGTTTTTCCAGTAGTCATGTATGGATGTGAGAGTTGGACCATAAAGAAGGCTGAGCGCTGAAGAATTGATGCTTTTGAACTGTGGGTTCAAGAAGACTCTTGAGAGTCCCTTGGACTGCAAGGAGATCAAACCAGTCAATCCATAAGGAAATCCAACTCAATGGACATGAGTTTGAGTAAGCTCTGGGAGATGGTGAAGGACAGGGAAGCCTGGGTTAGATCCCTGGATTGGGAAGATTCCCTGGAGAAGGGAAAGGCAACCCAATACAGTATTCTGGACCGGAGAATTCCATGGACAGTACAGCCCAAGGGGTCACAAAGAGTCGGAGACGACTGAGTGACTTTCACTTCACTTCACTTCAGGGAAGTCTGGTATGCTGCGGTCCATGGGATAGCGAAGAGTTGGATATGACTGAGTCACTGAACAACAACTGGCTCATTCATTCAACTAATACTTATTGAGTACTAACTCCATGCTCAGCATTGTGCCACATTTTATGGGGAATACAGTCCTCTCCTATTACAACATAGTGTGTGCTTAGTCGCTCAGTCATGTCTGACTCTTTGCGACCCCATGAACTGCAGCCTGCCAGGCTCCTCTGTCCATGGGAATTCTCCAGACAAGAATACTGGAGTGGGTTGCCATGCCCTCCTCAGGGGATCTTCCCAACCCAGGGATTGAACCCAGGTCTCCTGCATTACAAGCAGATTCTTTACCAACTGAGTCATCAGGGAAGCCTACAACTTCCTGGGAAGAACTACACCAGGGAAGAACTACAACATAAAAGTGTTAGGTGAAGCTGTTATTAACAAATAAACACAAACATATAGTTGCTCAAATGTAACAAAAGCTTAATTCTTGTTCACTTAACAATCCAGAGTGGGTATTCAGGTCACCAAGAAATCTTTCTATTAATACTTTCAACATATTGTTTCCAATGTTCCTTTGGTTGTCATCACTCTTTCCCATGGAAAAGAATAAAATAAAATTTGGAAATTTTGGAAAGGCAAATAAAATTTGGAAGTGCACACATGAAGGTTCTATGGGCAAGTCCTGGAACTGGTGTTTGTAACCTCTGCTCCCATTCCACTGGAAAGAACTTTGTCAGATGGCCTAACCTAACTGCAAGGGAAGCTGGGAAATGTAATCTAGTTAGGTGCCCAAGAAGGAGAGTAGAACAGACTTTGGTAGATAGTTACCTGTCTGCAATTGATTTCTGAACAAACATAAAAAAGACAACAATGTCTGTACAGTATGTGTAGGGAATCAGAGTTTATAGAAAGGCTGGGGGAACATACACTACTGCTATTGGAGAAAAAAATTCTCAACCAAATCACTGTGTTTACATATCTTCTAATTTATTATATAAGCATACCTTGGAAATATTGCAGGTTTGGTTACAGACCACCACAGTAAAGCAAGTATTGCTATAAGCTAGTCATACAAACTTTAAAAAATTTCCCCGTGCATATATGAGTTGTTTACATTGTAGTTTATCAAGTGTGTGATAGCATTATGTCTGAAAAATATATATTGAATATGTATATATCTTAATTTTAAATATTTTATTGGCTAAAATGTTAGCCATCAATTGAGCCTTCAGCAAGTAACAATCATTTTGCTGGTGGAGGGTCTTGCCTTAGATGTTGATGGCTGCTGACTGATCAGGGTGGTGTTTGCTGAAGGACTGCAGTGGCTGTGGCAATTTCTTAAAATAAGACAACAATGAAGTTTGCCACATCAATTGATTTCCTTTCATGAATGATTTCTCTGTAGCATGCAATGCAGTTTGATAGCATTTTACCCACAGTAGAACTTTCAAAATTGGAGTCAGTCCTCTCAAACCTTGCACTGCTTTATCAACTAAATTTATGTAATATTCTAAATCTTTGTTGTCATTTCAACAATCTTCATAGCATCTTTACCAGGAGTAGATTCCATCTCAAGAAACAACTTTCTTTGCTCATCCATAAGAAACAACTCCTCATTTATTAAAGTTTTTTCATGAGATTAGAGTAATCCGCTCACATCTTCAGGTTCTTTGTCTAATCCTAGGTCTCTTGCTATTTTCACCACATATGTAGTGACTGCCTCTACTGAAGTCTTGAACACTTCAAAGTCATCAATAAGGGATAATCAACTTTACCCAAACTCCTGTTTATGTTGATATTTTGCCCTTCCCATGACAGCAATGTTCTTAATGGCACCTAGAATGGTGAATTCTTTCCAGAAGGTTTTAAGTTGACTTTTCCCAGATCCAACAGAGGAATCACTATGGTAACTATAGATTTACAAAATTTTTAAATTGTAAGACTTGAAATTCTAAATATCTCCGTGCTCCATGGGTTGCAGAATTGATATGTTAGCAGGCATTAAAACACATCAGTCTTATTGTATATCTCCATCAGAGCTTCTGGGTGACCCAGTTGCATTTTCAATGAGCTGGAATACTTTGAAAAGAATCTTTTTTCCTGAGCAGTAAGTTTCAAAAGTGGGCTTAATATATTCAGTAAACCATGTTGTAAACATGATGTACTGTCATCCAGGTTTTACTGTTCCATTTACAGAGCACAGGCAAAGTAGATATAATGTACATGGGATTTTCAGAATGGTAAATGAACATTGGCTTCAACTTCAAGTCACCAGCTGCATTAGCCCTTAACAAGACAGTCACCTTGTCCTTTGAAGGCAAGAACTGACTTCTCTCTAGCTATCAAAGTCCAAGATGGTATTGTCTTCCAATGGAAGGCTGTTTCATCTACATTGAAAATCTATTGTTTAGTTGAGCCAACTTCATTAAGCATCTTAGCTAGATAGTCTGGATAACTTACTGCAGCACTTGTTATAGAGACGGCTTCTTTCCTAAAGCCTCATGAACCAATCTCTGCTAACTTCAAACTTTTCTTTTGTAGCTTCCTCAACTCTCTCAGACATCATAGATTGAATAGAGTTAGAGACTTGCTCTGGATTAGGCTTTGGCTTAAAGGAATGTTGTGGTTTGTTTGACCATCTATCCAGTCACTAAAACGTTTGCATAGCAACACAGTTGTTTTGTTTTGTTATCACTCATGTGTTCACTGGAGTAGCACTTTCAATCTCCTTCACAATTTTTTCATTTGCATGCACAACTTAACTGGCACAAGAGGCCTAGCTTTTAGCCTTGTCTCAGCTTTCAACACACATCTTCCTCACTAAGTTTAATCATTTCTAGCTTTTGATTTAAAGTGTGAGAAATGTGGTCCAGTGATGAGGACTCTGCACTTCCACTACCCAGGGCCTAGGTTCCATTCCTGGTAGGGGAAATAACTAACTAAATAAGTAAATAAAGTGAGAGAAATGTGATTATTTCTTTCACTTAAGCACTCAGAGGCCACTGTAGGATTATTAATTAGCCTATTTTCAATATTGTTATAGGGAAGAATAGTGAGGCCTGAGGAGAGGGGGAGTAATATGGAAATGGCTGGCCAATGGAATAGTCAGAACACACACAATGATTATCAATTAAGTTCACCATTTTATACGAATGGAGTTCATGGCACTCAAAAACAACTACAACTTTAAAGATCACTGATCACAAACCACCATAACAGATGTAACAATGATGAAAAAGTTTAAAATACTGTGAGAATTACCAAAATGTGACAGAAACACAAAGTGAACAATTGCTGTTTGGAAAATGGCGCCAATTGACTTGCTTGAAGCCGAGTTGCCACAAACAAAAAAAGTTTGCAAAGAAAACACCCTGTGGGATGGGATGGGAACAGAGGAGGGATGGGTTCAGGATGGGTAACACATGTACACCCATGGCTGATTCATGTGAATGTATGGCAAAAAGCACCACAATATTGTAAATTAATTAGCCTTCAATTAAAATAAATTAATTAATTATATCTACTACTGTGGGCAAGAATCCCTTAGAAGAAATGGAGTAGCCTCATAGTCAACAAAAGAGTCCAAAATGCAGTACTTGAGTGCAATCTCAAAAATGACAGAATGATCTCTGTTTGTTTCCAAGGCAAACCATTCAATATCACAGTAATCCAAGTCTATGCCCCAACCAGTAATGCTGAAGAAGCTGAAGTTGAACAGTTCTATGAAGACTTACAAGACCTTCTAGAACTAATACCCAAAAAAGATGTCCTTTTCATTATAGGGGACTGGAATGCAAAAGTAGAAAGTCAAGAAGCACCTGGAATAACAGGCAAATTTGGCCTTGGAGTACAGAATGAAGCAGGGCAAAGGCTAATAGAGTTCTGCCGAGAAGGCACTGGTCATAGCAAACACCTTCTTCCAACAACACAAGAGAAGACTCTATGCATGGACATCACCAGATGGTCAACACCGAAATGAGATTGATTATATTTGCAGCCAAAGATGAAGAAGTTCTATACAGTCAGCAAAAACAAGACCAGGAGCTGACTGTGGCTCAGATCATGAACTCATTGCCAAATTCAGACTGAAATGGAAGAAAGTGAAAAAAACCACTAGACCATTCAGGTATGACCCAAATCAAATCCCTATGACTATACAGTGGAAGTGAGAAATAGATTTAAGGGACTAGATCTGATAGACAGAGTGCCTGATGAACTATGGACGGAGGTTCGTGACATTGTATAGGAGACAGGAATCAAGACCATCCCCAAGAGAAAAAGAAATGCAAAAAAGCAAAATGGCTGTCTGAGGAGGCCTTACAAATAGCTGTGAAAAGAAGAGAAGTGAAAAGCAAAGGAGAAAAGGAAAGATATACCCATCTGAATGCAGAGTTCCAAAGAATAGCAAGGAGAGATAAGAAAGCCTTCCTCAGCGATCAATGCAAAGAAATAGAGGAAAACAATAGAATGGGAAAGACTAGCGATCTCTTCAAGAAAATTAGAGATACCAAGGGAACATTTCATGCAAAGATGGGTTTGATAAAGGACAGAAATGGTAGGGACCTAACAGAAGCAGAAGATATTAAGAAGAGGTGGCAAGAATACACAGAACTGTACAAAAAAGATTTTCATGACCCAGATAATCATGATGGTGTGATCACTCACCTAGAACCAGACATCCTGGAATGTGAAGTCAAATGGGCCTTAGGAAGCATCACTATGAACAAAGCATCACTATGAACAAAGCTAGTGGAGGTGATGAAATTCCAATTGAACTATTTCAAATCCTGAAAGATGATGCTGTGAAAGTGCTGCACTCAATATGCCAGCAAATTTGGAAAACTCAGCAGTGGCCACAGGACTGGAAAAGGTCAGTTTTCATTCCAATCCCAAAGGAAGGCAATGGCAAAGAATGCTCAAACTACCGCACAATTGCACTCATCTCACACACTAGTAAAGTAATGCTTAAAATTCTCCAAGGCAGGCTTCAGCAATATGTGAACCCTGAACTTCAGATGTTCAAGCTGGTTTTAGAAAAGGCAGAGGAACCAGAGATCAAATTGTCAACATCCGGTGGATCATCAAAAAAGCAAGAGAATACCAGAAAAACATCTATTTTTGCTTTATTGATTGCCAAAGCCTGCAAATGTGTGGAAAATTCTGAAAGAAATGGGAATACCAGACCACCTGACCTGCCTCTTGAGAAACCTGTATGCAGGTCAGGAAGCAACAGTTAGAACTGGACATGCAACAACAGACTGGTTCCAAAAAGGAAAAGGAGTACATCAAGGCTGTATATTGTCACCCTGCTTATTTAACTTATATGCAGAGTACATCATGAGAAACGGTGGGCTGGAGGAAGCACAGGCTGGAATCAAAATTGCTGGGAGAAATAGTGATAACCTCAGATATGCAGATGACACCACCCTTATGGCAGAAAGTGAAGAACTAAGGAGTCTCTTGATAAAGTGAAAGAGGGGAGTGAAAAAGTTGGCTTAAAGCTCAACATTCAGAAAACTAAGATCATGGCATCTGGTCCCATCACTTCATGGCAAATAGATGGGGAAACAATGGAAACAGTGACTGACTTTATTTTTCTGGGCTCCAAAATCACTGCAGATGGTGATTGCAGCCATGAAATTAAAAGACACTTACTCCTTGGAAGGAAAGTTATGACTAACTTAGACAGGATATTAAAATGCAGAGACATTACTTTGTCAACAAAGGTCCGTCTAGTCAAGGCTATGGTTTTTCCAGTAGTCATGTATGGATGTGAGAGTTGGACTATAAAGAAAGCTGAGCCCCAAAGAATTGATGCTTTTGAACTGTGGTGATGGAGAAGACTCTTGAGAGTCCCTTGGACTGCAAGGAGATCCAACCAGTCCATCCGAGAGGAAATCAGTCCTGAATATTCATTGGAAGGACTGATGCTGAAGCTGAAACTCCAATACTTTGGCCACCTGATGCCAAGAGCTGACTCATTTGAAAAGACCCTGATGCTGGGAATGATTGAGGGCAGGAGGAGAAGGGAACAACAGAGGATGAGATGACTGGATGGCATCACCGACTCAATGGACATGGGTTTGGGTGAACTCCGGGAGTTGGTGATGGACAGGGAGGCCTGGCATGCTGCAGTTCATGGGGTCGCAAAGAGTCGGACACAACTGAGTGACTGAACTGAACTGAACTAACTGAATTAATTAAAAAAAAAAACACAGTATCTGCAAAGCACAATAAAATGGGTATGTCTATAGTCCCATCTGTACCTTTGTTTATTCAAACTGTTTTCCACAGGAACTGTAGAACATCATACTGAAAGAGATGATTTCCTCATGGCCTGGAAAGGTTTAGAATTTTTTTTTTTCCTTTTTTTCCCCTAGTCTATCTTTATGACCAGAGTGGCCTTGAAAAGAATAAAGCCTTTATGCATTCTCTCTTCCATCCCATATTTCCCAAGGCCACCTTAGTATGTCTTATGTTCTCTAGAGCACCAGGGATTAGTTTTGATCCCTGAAAATACATACTATTCCCATGGAAAAGGAGAGAAAAGCTAATTCAAAGGGAATACACAGAGAGAGAGAGGTAGAGAGAGACACTTACTAAGTAGTTTCAGAGTAACTAATATAAAAGATCATTTTTAAGCCTATATCAGAGATCTGACAGTCATAGTTCCCTGGAAAACAATTCAAAAATAATAATAATGACAGATAAAAGATTTCCTGAAATAGATAAAATCCTCTTTCCCTGAATGCAGCAGTCAACCAGATGTCCCCCATGAAAGAGGTTCTTATATTGTTATTTATTATATATTGACTAGAAGAGTCTTCATTCCTTACAGACTGGAATTATAGTTCTCAGTACAGTCTGCAAACATGTCCCTGCATGTTTGTGTGTATACATTCACTCTCCTCATACACATATTCATCACACTTCACGTTGACTCTCCTGGTGAGAGTAGCAATATCTTTTGGGAACTGAACATGTACAAAGCCTGGTCAGACTTGGGTAGCTGGAAGACTGAAGTCTGAGAGGGAAGCAGATATGAAAGTGAGAAGTATGAATATTAGGAGCATGAAGTACACCCATATACAAATGGTGAAGCAAATTCCATTAAGATATAGGCACTCATTACTGAATCTAGAGAGAATTCCACTCTGTAACAGACTTTTAGTTCAGTTGCTCAGTGGTGTCCAACTCTTTGCAACCCTATGGACTGCAGCACACCAGGCTTCCCTGTCCATCACCAACTCCCAGAGCTTGCTCAAACTCATAGTCCATCAAGTCAGTAATGCCATCCAACCATCTCATCCTCTGTCATCCCCTTCACCTGTCTTCAGTCTCTTCCAGCATCAGGGTCTTTCCTAAAGAGTCAGTTCTTCACATCAGGTGGCCAAAGTATTAGAGCTTCAGGTTCAGCATCAGTCTTCCAATGAATATTCAGGACTGATCTCCTTTTAGCAAAATGCAAATACTTGTACTAAGGATAATTTTAGATGCATCCATTATTATCTTAGAGGAAACAGCTGTCAGCAAAGGGCAAGGCCCTATAGGGAGTAAAATCAAGCTAGACAGGAAGGGGATGAAAAAGCAAAAATAAGATAATGGAGGTGGGGAGAGAGTCTGAACAAGGAGAACAGAAGCTATGAAAGAAACATGTTTGTCTGCTTCATAAATTTGATTAGGTCCATCTCCAGACCTTCAAGTTTCCCTTTTTTTCCTGCAGATTTCTCATTCTATACTTCATTTCCTAATCACTGTTCTTTAATTCCTAATCCAGAGAGGATCAATCTAGTAGACTGGAAGATACAGAATCAGTGTGAAATTTCTCGGCACAAATAGAGGAAGTATACAAAATGAAAGCCAAATAATAAACAGGAAAATATGAAGTACAGGCAAACATGTATTATGGCTCTTTTTTCCTCATTAGAATGCTTTAATCTCAGTTTGTTTTCACACCTCAAGTAACATTCACAGTCAAAGTTATATTAGACAATCGTTAGACTAGAAAAAACTAGGACATAGTCCAGAGAAAGAACATTAAATTTATATCTGGGAAGACTGAGTTATAAACTCTGCCCATTACACAACATATCCTAAATTAAACAAAAAGGAAATTGGCAGTGAAACTTCCAAAGAAGGAACTTGCTTTAATGGGGAGTGGGGGGACACCCATGCCTTGAAACTCCTGAGCATTCTAGAAATCTTGAGGTTTTATTTAAAGTTTCATAAATCTACTATTCGCATTTTAAAATATTTTCAAAATTATCAACTTTTTAGAGCTTAAATATTTCTTATTCTACTTTCCTAGAAATATATGATAGACATTTGTATATATGTCATGACCTAAAAAATTCTAATAAAAATAGAGATCTTGTTACTAACGTCTTTTCTACCCTTGTTAAAATACTACATACATTATATTATTCTTGAAAGGCACAGATCATGACCATAATTAAGGAAATGTTCTTTAGAACACAAGTCTTTTTGGATGTTGTTTATTAGTGTGTAGCCAGCTGTGCATGCAGTTTCATGTCATAATGTTAGCTTATTTTCCTTGTTCATTAGTTTTTTCTTCTCTAGGGAATTTATTTTTAGTGTCTATTGAAATCAGAGAGTTCAGTGGAATTGGATATCATAAATAAAAACAGCTTTGTCAGAAAAACAAAGAAGTTCAAGGAAAAGGAAACACTTGATTTGTCTTGATTGGGGCTAATATAGCAAATCCTTAGCTTCTAAAGAACGAGAAACATTTTATCTGCTACTTAAGGTTCAATCTGTGGGTTGATTTTCTCATTTGACTGGGAAATTAAATGGTTCTAGTCACTTCATAAAGCGTTATCAATGAGTAGGTACACAAATCTTTTAAGAACAGGTCTTTCCTAGAATTTTAATTCAAGTTTGTTCAGATATGCCAATGTATAGCCCCAGGGAACAGTTGATTGATTCCTTCCTGGTTATCTTTTAAGTCAAAGGACATATCTTGCAGGCCTACTTGGAACCTGTGTTGTTCACATCACTCCAATTTACTCCCTGTGATCCAAATATGAATATGGAAAAAAAATGGAAGAAAAAAGCTTAGAAAGAGGAAAAAAATCAACAGAAATTACAATAGAAAACTAAAAGTAACTCAAATTCAATATATGTGGAACTTAACTGTAATGTTCCAGATCTGCTTTTCCTACTCCCTTCCTTATATTGGTAAGGGCATCACCATTAATATGATTCAAGTCAGAAAGCCTAGAATATACTTGACTTTCCCTCCAATGCCTATATGTAACTGCTCATCAACTTCTGTTGATTTCACCCTAAAATGTCTCTCATATTAGTCCCTTCCTCTCCTACCCACTGCCACTGAGCTAATCTGTGTCCTCAACATTTCTCACAAAAACCTGTCTCAGATTTCTTGTCAATCTTGTCTCCAAAGGCCCAATATGAATATTCCTTTGCTTAGAAATGTTCCTTAGCATCATTTCTTACAGAATCATGGGTAAATTCCTTAGCATGGAGTTCAGGGTTTTTTACTACCTATCCTAGTCTACCTTTCCAAACTTATCTCCCAGTCATTCATTTACATGCATCTTATATGCTAGCACTCAAGACCTTTTTTCTCACAGCTAAACCATATAATTTCAGGCCTCTACCTTTTTTCCCCTCATGCTTTTTCCCCCCATCACTTTCAGCCACTAATAAACCCTAACTCATCTTGAAAGACTTAATTTTCAAATATCACCTTTGCTCCACAGCTTTCTCTTATCTCCTCCACAGCCTCCGTCTCCACTCTCAGTTCAGTTCAGTTCAGTTCAGTTCAGACACTCAGTCATGTCCGACTCTTTGCGACCCCAGGAATCGCAGCATGCCAGGCCTCCCCGTCCATCACCAACTCCCGGAGTTTACTCAAACTCATGTCCATCGAGTTGGTGATGCCATCCAACCATCTCATCCCCTGTCATTCCCTTCTCCTCCTGCTCCTAATCCCTCCCAGCCTCAGGGTCTTTTCCAATGAGTCAACTCTTTGCATGAGGTGGCCAAAGTATTGTAGTTTCAGTTTCAGCTTCAGTCCTTCCAATGAACACCCAGGACTGATCTCCTTTAGAATGGACTGGTTGGATCTCCTTGCAGTCCAAGGGGCTCTCAAGAGTCTTCTCCAACAACACAGTTCAAAAGCATCAATTTCTCAGCGCTCAGTGTTCTTCACAGTCCAACTCTCACATCCATACATGACCACTGGAAAAACCATAGCCTTCTCTAGGCACACATAGATGATTGCTCCCTCATGTATGTTTCTATAAGCAATTCTCTTACAGTTCTTGTCAATTGATTATCATTTTTTGATTATTTGTATGTACCAATGATGGCTTATTGCCTGTTTTTCACATCCCTGCTTGGTATACATCACCATAGTCTATACCAAATGACCCTATTCACCCACAAGCTGTGGCTGATTAGACCAAAAAGGAAATAGTGCTTTACAATAGACAGGTCTGGTAGTCACACTAACCTAGTGGTCAAGCTTGACCTCAATAATAATGGAATGGCTTGACATGATATGCATCCTAATGTGATGCTGTGAGAATTATACACACTGCTCATGTTATCTTCTCACTAGATATGTTTCACCAGTGGCTCAGACGGTAAAGGAAGATCCCCTGGAGAAGGGAATGGCTACCTACTCCAGTATTCTTGCCTGGAGAATTCCCTGGACAGAGGAGCCTGGCGGGCTATAGTCCATAGCATTCACAAAGAGTCAGACACAACTGAGCGACTAACACACATCATCTTCTCGCTAGAGATGTTTCACCTGAAAGTAATCATAAGGAAAACTTCAAACACATCCAGAATGTAAGACATTCTGCAGAACATCTACTGGACTCTTCCATCCAGAATATCTGGACTCTTCAAAAGAATTAGTGAAATGAAAAAGAGGTAATAGGAGTCTCACATCTACTCTGAATCTTTAGAGCTATGAGTCGGACCCCTTAGAAATTCAAGTCAGAAAATAACTTCCTCCCTTGAATCCAAGACTCAAATCCTCTTAGAAGTGCAATGGACCTACAGCTGTTTGTCAACACCCACTAAAGGAAAAGTCAGGATTTCTTACAACTGTCAAGCAGCTTAATTCACACATCTGTCATTTCTGTATGAACCTAAGTTCATTCAGCTCTCTATTCACCTTCTACCTATTCTTTTCACCTGACTGAATCTACCACTGATCTCTATCTCTTACTTCTCCTTCAAAACCTTCAGAATATTTTAACTGTGCTACAACTAAAGCTTCTTCACTGACTGCAATTTCCTTCTCTAACTTTGATTTGAACAGGTTTATCTCTGGATAATATTTCTCCTGATAGTCAGGTAGAGGCTATTATTTCTCCCATATTCAATTTATCTCTGGGTAAGTGATGGGACCTTAGTCTCTGTCTTCCATAACTTCTACCCCATTTCAGTTGTGCACTTCCATGACAACCCTCTGGACCTTGCAGTCAGTCACCCAGAACTAATTATTTCTGAAATAAATTTGTCACTATACCATTTGAGAATATTTTCAGGATTCTCACCCCTACCAATATCAAGACATCAGTTCTTGAACCATCTCACAGACCCATCTACTTAATCCATATAAACCCTTTGTCTTTGCTTTTCTTTCCTATAAAATTTATATTCCATGTTCTAACACTTCAACCTTCTGTTAATTATCTTCAACTCCCACATTTTGTGGCACCAAACTCCCACTGCCTTCTGGCTTCCATTCTCTCTGGTGAGAAATCAGCTATAAATCTTATTAAGGTTCCTTTGTACATAATCAGTCATTTTTTACTTGCTGTTTTCAAGTTTCTCTTATTTTCTTTTAACACTTTGATCATGATTTGTCTTGGAGTGTATCTCTTTGAGTTTATCCTACTTGGGATTTGTTGAGCTTCTTGGATGGGTAGATTAATGTTTTCATCAAATTTGAGAAGTTTTATGTGTAAGTATGTTTGATGGTGTCCCACAGGTTTCTATTCTTTTTTTTTTTTTCATCTTTTTTTTTTTTGTTCCTCACACTGGATAATCTCAATTATCCTATCTTAAACACATCTGATTATTTCTTCCGCTAGCTCAAATCTGCTTTTGAGACTGACTCTAATGAACTACACTTTTCAACTGTGAAATTTCTATTTGGTTCTGCCTTATAAATTCTCTTTATTGATATTCTCTATTTGGTGAACATCATTTTCATACTTCTTTCAACTCTTGATACATGGTTTCCTTTGATTTTTTGAACATATTCTTTTTTCATTTATTTTTATTAGTTGGAGGCTAATTACTTTACAATTTGTAGTGGTTTTTGCCATACATTGACATGAATCAGCCATGGATTTACATGTGCTCCCCATCCTGATCCCCCCCTCCCACCTCCCTCCCCATCCCATCCCTCTGGGTCTTCCCAGTGCACCAGCCCTGAGCACTTGTCTCATGCATCCAACCTGGGCTGGTGATCTGTTTCACTCTTGATAGTATACTTGTTTCAATGCTATTCTCTCAGAACATCCCACCCTCGCCTTCTCCCACAGAGTCCCAAAGTCTGTTCTGTACATCTGTGCCCATTATACAGAGTGAAGTAAGCCAGAAAGATAAAGACCAATACAGTATACTAACACATATATATGGAGTTTAAAAAAGAGGGTAACGATATGCAAAACAGAAAAAGAGACATAGATGAACATATTTATAATTGCTTATTTGTATTCATTGACTAGTACTGGTATATCAAAATTCAGGGCTTCCTCAGTAGTTTCTACTGACTTCCTCAGTAGAAATTTCCCATTTCTTTGTGTGTCTTGTAATTTTTTGTTGTTGAAAATTGGATGTTTTAAATAATATAATGTGGCAACTCTGGAAATCAGATTTTCCTTCCCCAGGGTGTGTTGTTGATATTTGTTTAGTGTCTTCCCTTAACTAATTCTTCAGAGATTATATTCTTTGCCTTTTGTGGCCACTGAAGCCTCTGTTCAGATAGCTGAGTGGGCAGCTAATGACTGAATAGCAGTTACCTCAACCACCTCAAACTAGTAAGCCTCCTACCTTTTACTGAGGTAGGTTTGTTGACAAATGCCTTCAATACTGGCAGTTTACAATCCCATCTTAGCTTTTATTTCTGGCTTTTGCAGAACTTCAAGGTAAGCCAGATAAGAGATTAAGTCTTCTCAGTTCTTTCTTGGGTATGTGCTCAGACATGCACATATTTATGGCAATCTAGATCCCCAGGGATACATCAGACCTTTTCAAAGATCCTCATGGACATTTCATTCCCCAGATTTTTAAGTTTTTTGCCTGCTGCCTGTTTGTCCCATCTACTGATGCCCCCTGAAGAGACTGTGATGTCAAACAACTGCCTATAATTTTTTTTTTTTTTTTTTTAATGAAAAGTGTCCTAAGAATAGGCTTTGCTCATCAAGCAAGCCCAGAGTCAGGTCAAACAAAAGCCAGTTCTGATAACAAGGATTGCCTATAGAAATAGCAAAAGGTCAAATGTTCTGGGAATGAGGCTCTTTGGGGAGCTCCAAACCCATTCTGTCCCTTTTTATGTATGCAAGGCTGTAGTTATTCACAGCTCACATGGTCCTGAGACTATTGGTTTTCAAGGCTACCCCAGGGCTCACGAAAGGAGAATGGAAACAGGGCAAGTCAAAATTTCATAATGATTACTATTTTACTGAGATTCATTCATTTCTCTTAAATAAATGCTCCTTGGATTGTCACAAGGCTTTAGTAAATTTTCAGAGTTGTGAACAGAGTTAATTTTGACAAATTTTGCTGTTCTCATTTCTTCTATGAAGGAACTGATTTCCAGAGGTCCATACACTACCAATGTGGAAGGGCTTCTCTCATCATCCTTCTATCTTGATTGACTCTTTTTCTCAAACCATTCCTCCTTTTATTTTAAAATATTTTTTTCTTTAATCTTTTAGTTGCTACTATATTTTCTTGTACATGCTTAAAGTCCAAAGTTAAAAAAAAAAAATCTTACCTTATCCTGAAAAGATTAGCATCATAGAATAGTAACTCAACTTACACTTTCCTCTCAAGGTATGTTAAATATGGTCTGGTATTTTATCATATACAGTCTTTTTAGCCATCACTGTTATAATAGTCAATTTTTATTCTGATTTACCCATATGTTTAGCTTTACCCTTATTTATAACTTGTTCTTGAATCTCAGATGATCTCACATCATTTTCTCTCTGCCTAAAGTGCTTCCTTTAAATTTTTCATTAATGTGATTCTATGAGTGGTAAACAATCTTAGTTGCTGTTGTCGTTGAGTCAGTCAGTAATTTCTGACTCATTGGGACCCCATGGACTGCAGCATGCAGACTTTCCCGTCCTTCACCATCTCCCAGTTTGCTCAAACTCATGTCCATTGAGTTGGTGATGCCATCCAACCATCTCATCCTCTGTTGTCCCCTTCTCCTCCTGCCTTCAATCTTTCCCAGCATCAGGGTCTTTTCCAATGAATCAGCTCTTCACATCAGGTGGCCAAAGTATTGGAGCTTCAGCTTCAGCATCAGTCCTTCCAGTGAATATTCAGGGTTGATTTCCTTTATAAATAATTTGTCCTAGTTTTTAAAAACCAGTCTGACTATACAATTCTAGGTTGATAATGATTTTCTAATAGATACTGAGCATATTATTCTACCGTCTTCTAGCTTTCATTGTTGTTTTAGAGAAATAAGTAATCAGCATAATCACTGATAGTTTGTAGCTCATTTCTCTCTTAGTGCTTTGTCTTTTGCTTTTCCTCTGGCATTCTATATTTGTTTGTAAGTTTGGATATCTATTTATTTTGCTTGAGATTTGTTGGTCTCTTTAAGAATTATATTTTTTTTATTCCATTTTGGTAAATTTCAGGTTTCTTCTGTTCAAATATTCCCTCACCTGTTTTCTTTTACCTCTTCTTTTGGAAATTCCATTATAAAGATTAGACCTTCCCCCTTCTATCTTCCATGTGTAAATTTCTCTTTTCCTCACTTTGATGAATTCCAGGTAATTTCTTCTTCATTCTCTTTTCAGCTACCTCTGTGCTCCAAAATCTGTTCACTGAATTTTTTAAATCTAGTGATTATAACTTTATTTCTAGATCATTTTGATAGTTTTAAAAACATCTACTTGGTCTTTTTTATAGTCTTTGGTCCTTTATTCATACTGTCAATTTCCATATTTAATATTTCCAAACACTTTCAAAAATCTTTTATATTCTGTGCTCAGTAATTTCAACATCTAAAGTCTTTTCACTTCTTAGTCTATTTTCTATTATCTGTGCTGAACCCTTGTTTTCTTGTGGTTTGTTTTTGAAATTTGACTGTGAGTTTATATTCTATAGGACTCTGAGAATTTTTCATTGAAGATTCACTCCTCCAGAAGAGAAACTCTTTTGCTTTGTTCAGTTACCTGGAAACATTACCAACCTGAGTACATTTCAATTAAACTCTATGTGAGAGGCTTTTGGAATATACACAAAAAAATTGTGCAATAAGTTACAAGCCCATGCTGGAGATGGTTAATTTGAGGTTTTAAATACTTATGAGAGATATTTTTTTTTCTTTTCCACTTAATGTCAAAGTCAAGCAAGGCAAGTTTCCTTTTACTCCTTATTACACAACCTTTTGAAGTTTAAGCTTTATGCCACATTCTCCTTTTGGAATGCCAACTTTGAAAAATCTCAGATTTTATCTCTTATCCTCAAGTCCCATGCAACTGACAAAACAGAATTTTTTCAGAAAACATCAGGCTAATCTGTAGCTATTGTGCCTTATTATCGGCTCAGCAATGTCTTCAGCAATATATTTATTTTATTTTTGTAGTATGACCTCATAACTATTATTTTATACATACATACATAATATATATGTATATACATATATATATATATATATATATATATATATATATATAATCAAGCACTTTTAAGGAGGAGGATGGTTCTCGTGTTATTTCAGTTATAATAACACAAGAAAAAGACTCTTGATGTACTGTTCTAAACATCTACATCTCATTAAAATATGTGAACTGCACTGATACCAATATTCCAGACAAATTTTTAACTCTTATTTTTGCTTAATAAATATTTTTCATAAATAATTGAAATGAATTAAACTAAGCAAAAGTAGCTTTTCGTGGCATGTCCAAAATATGTGGAAACTAACTACAGGCACCCTGAAACTTTAGAAACACCTACTTACCATTATCTACATGATTTTTAAATCAATCATATCTGTATATCAAGCATTCCTCCACATTTTCATCATAACCAGGAGCCTAGAAACATACAGGTAAATAGATGGAAGTAAGTGAATGAGAATTTCAAAGTATTTTGGTCTAATTTGTCAGTCTGTCTGAGTTTGTTGAAGACTTGGCAGAAACTAAGCTGGTCCAAAATAGGGCTCATTACTAATAATACTGTTAACCAAAAATTGCATCTTCAGTGCTTTCAGGTTCCTGGGCAATGTACAGAGAGATTAGTAGTCAGCTTCCTGTGGCAGTTTATAGAGCAAATTTAATTTATTTTTATGGTTTTTCCTGGCAGGCAAGTCAGGGAAAGTCTTATTTTTAATGTATTTTATTCCTGAAGAAGTTATTTACAAAGCTGCTCATGATTATTTGTGATTAAGAAATGTACCTAGGTCCTTGCTACTCAAAGTCTGTTCCACAGGCTATCAGCAACAACCTCACATAAAAGCTTGTTATAAATGCAAAATCCCAGACTCTTCCCAGACTTACTTGATCGGTTCATTTTAACAAGATTTCCAGGTAATTTGTGTGCACATTAAAGCTGGAGAAGCACTGACCTAGGTGACTCTGATAGGTTTGTAACTGGCTGACAAATTACATTCACAGTGTTGATTGCTATCAATAGTGACCAGACTACCTCATTCATAAAATGCTGAACATCACAATGTATAAAGACTTACATGAAGACATAAATGGTGTATAAAATTTTAGACTGCAGAATCAAAACTCAAAAAAATATTTTGGAAAAGTTTGACAAATAACAAGATAAAATGTATTGAGAAGAAATGTAAAGGTTCAAAAACTAAACTGTACAAATACAAAAGAGGGGACTCTGGTTTAATAGTAGTTCATACATAAAATACCTAAACAAGACTTCCAAAGGTCCTGTCAATGATGGAAAACTAGCAAGATTACTAGCTTTTTTCCCCATTAATTTTCAAGAAACTATACATATAAACATAGACCCAAATAACTAATTTTAAGAAATCCCTGAAAACACCCTGTGAAGGTGTGACAGGGGGCTGAAGTCTGTGCAAAGGTTAGTTGGAGGCAGCAATGAGGGGAACACTTAGAAAAAGAAGAGGTTTATGTTTTGGTTTTGTCTCTAGTCTGCATCTCCTTGAAATACGCATTACACTACAGTAATGAGAGCAGGTGTACATAACCATAAGGCCAGCCAAATAAAATATGAGGTTTAAAAAAATCATTATAAAGAAATATTTATTCTATGAATACAAAGTTGAGTCAACATCAGAAAATCTGTTAATATAAATCTTTGCATAAATAGACTATTGCATTAAATTACAATTGATGCAAAAATATATTTGGTAAGGTTCAACATCTATTTATGATTATTTTTAAAAGTCATGAAAGCTGGGTACTAGATAAATGTTCAAAAACTTATAGAAAATATTATACTTAATGGAATAACATTAGTTATATTTCCATTAAAACCAAAATGAGTACAAAGCAGCCAGCTATCACTGCAGTTTAACATAGTATTGCAGGTCCTGGACAATGTTATAAAAAATACATAAAATATAAAGAAGTTTAGGGATTAGAAGGAAGACCCTAAAACTATCATTATTTGAAAATTATATGATCATTTGCATAGAAGAATGTGTAGAATTAGCAAATCATTAAAACTATGAAGAGTTAAGCAAGTCTTCCAGATACAAAATCAACAGCATTTTCCTATGCCAGCAACAATCAATCAATAGAATTTAAAATATACCATTCACAATTGCATCAAAATTAAAAAAAAAATCTTAGGCATTAACTTAATCAGGAAGGCCTAATGCCTTTACGGAGAAAATTATTAACTCTAATATAGGAAACAGTTGAGCTGAATAGAGATACATTCCATGCTCTTGAATGGGAAGACCTATTGTAAATATATCAATTGTCTCCACAATAATATTTAAATTCAATGTAATCTCAACCAAAATTTCAGCTGATTTTTAAAGAAAGTAAATAAATGTAATAAAAATGTACGCAGTGTAATAAAAGCCCACAAATTGCTATGCCAACCTTAAGAAAGATGAAGTCATAATAACATTTTTACTTTTTAAAAAACTGATCTTTTTGCAACAAATGCAGAACAAAGTACAGTTTATCCCTCTTCTTAAAGCCTTATCTCTCCAGGGTTATAATTTATCAATTTTCTAAATATTTCCAAATTTTCCTTTCTTCTCTCCTTTCTCTCTCCACCTCTCAAAAATGCTCTTTAAAAAACAGAAATGGCTTCCTTTTAACTATTACTTAACTGTCTATTTTCACAAAATTGAAGACTTAATAACTACATAAGAATTTTACAGAAAATAATGAAAAACTTTTGACTGTGAATATATAGATTGGAGCCATCGATGAACTATGCATGGGGCTTCCCTGGTGGTTCAGTGGTAAAAAATTCGCCTGACAACATAGGAGACACAGATTTGATCCCTGGGTTGGAAACATCCCCTGGAGAAGGAAATGGCAACCCACTTCAGTAATTTTGCCTGGAAAATTCCATGGACAGAGGAACCTGGCGGGGTTGCAAAATGTCAGACACGACTTAGCAACTAAACAACAACTGATATAAATCTTACCAACTAATTTTCAAATAACATCAAAAGTACCTAGAAACAAGTACAAAAAATAGTGAAAATTTTCCTGCTACTTTATAATTTGTTTTAAAAAATACTTTTGATTAACATTTTCATAGGCCAAAATTACCAGAGATTCTGAGTAATATTAATGATTTATCTGCAACAGGACCATAAACATAAAAGCATTATATTTAAGCTAATGTGAAATATTCTAAAACACAGAGAAAGATTTCAGAGTTAACTGCTTTAGAAATAAATTATTTTAAAAAATATAAAATTTATTGTACTGGCACAAAGACAGAAATATAGATCAATGGAACAGAATAGAAAGCCCAGAGATAAATCCACGAACCTATGGTCACCTTATCTTCGACAAAGGAGGCAAGGATACACAATGGAAAAAAGACAACCTCTTTGAACAAGTGGTGCTGGGAAAACTGGTCAACCACCTGTAAAAGAATGAAACTAGAACACTTTCTAACACCATACACAAAAATAAACTCAAAATGGATTAAAGATCTAAATGTAAGACCAGAAACTATAAAACTCCTAGAGGAGAACATAGGCAAAACACTCTCCGATATAAATCACAGCAGGATCCTCTATGACCCACATCGCAGAATATTAGAAACAAAAGCAAAAATAAACAAATGGGACCTAATGAAACTTAAAAGCTTTTGCACAATAAAGGAAACTATAAGCAAGGTGAAAAGACAGTCCTCAGATTGGGAGAAAATAATAGGAAATGAAGAAACACACAAAGGATTAAACTCAAAAATATACAAGCAACTCCTCCAGCTCAACTCCAGAAAAATGAATGACCCAATCAAAAAATGGGCCAAAGAACTAAACAGACATTTCTCCAAGGAAGACATACAGATGGCTAAAAGACACATGAAAAGATGCTCAACATCACTCAGTATCAGAGAAATGCAAATCAAAACCACAATGAGGTACCATTACACGCCAGTCAGGATGGCTGCTATCCAAAAGTCTACAAGCAATAAATGCTGGAGAGGGTGTGGAGAAAAGGGAACCCTCTTACACTGTTGGTGGGAATGCAAACTAGTACAGCCACTATGGAAAACAGTGTGGAGATTTCTTAAAAAACTGGAAATAGAACTGCCATATGACCCAGCAATCCCACTTCTGGGCATACACACTGAGGAAACCAGATCTGAAAGAGACACGTGCACCCCAATGTTCATCGCAGCACTGTTTATAATAGCCAGGTCATGGAAGCAACCTAGATGCCCATCAGCAGACGAATGGATGAGGAAGCTGTGGTACATATACACCATGGAATATTACTCAGCCATTAAAAAGAATTCATTTGAATCAGTTCTAATGAGATGGATGAAACTGGAGCCCATTATACAGAGTGAAGTAAGCCAGAAAGATAAAGACCATTACAGTATACTAACACATATATATGGAATTTAGAAAGATGGTAATGATAACCCTATATGCAAAACAGAAAAAGAGACACAGATGTATAGAACAGACTTTTGGACTCTGTAGGAGAAGGCGAGGGTGGGATGTTTCAAGAGAACAGCATCGAAACATGTATATTATCTAGGGTGAAATAGATCACCAGCCCAGGTTGGATGCATGAGACAAGTGCTCGGACCTGGTGCACTGGGAAGACCCAGAGGGATCGGGTGGAGAGGGAGGTGGGAGGGGGGATCGGGATGGGGAATACATGTAAATCCATGGCTGATTCATGTCAATGTATGACAAAAACCACTACAATATTGTAATTAGCCTCCAACTAATTTAAAAAAAAAAGAGTGTACTTCACCACCACAAAAAAAAATATATATATATATATATAAAATTTAATGAAATACATTGCTTTTTACATAGACTATTTTACAAATCTATGGAATGGATTTATCAATTTTCTCCATGAAAATGTAGCATATAATCATTCAAAATAAATATAACTATTTTTTAAAGAAATATGACTGTCAGAACCAACTAGCAGAAATGAATAGTCAATGACAAATGTAGTACTGAGAGGTATAGTTCAAAAATCAAACTTGCAAAAATATGAGCATGAAAAACAATTAAATTTTAGTAGGTGGTAACCTCATTGACATCAGTCTTACAAATGTTTTTGTGGATCTGACTCAAGGGAAACAAAAGTAAAAATAAACAAATGAGACTACATCAAACTAAAAAGCTTCCACACAACAAAGGAAATCATAATCAAAATAAAATGGCAACCTCCTGATGGGGGAAGATATTTGCAAATCACGTATCTGATAAAGGGTTAATATTCAAAATAAATAAAGAACTCATACAACTCAACAATAACAAAAAAAAACTGATTAAAAATATGCATAGGATCTAAATAGACATTTTTCCAAAGACATACAGATGGCCAACAAGTACATGAAAAGATGTTCAACATCACTAATTATTAGGGAAATGCAAATCAAAACCAAAATGAGATGTCACCTGTCTATAAGAATGGCTATTATCAAAAAGGCAAGAAATAATAAGTGTTGGCAAGGATGTGGAGAAAAGGGAACCCTTGTACACTGTTGGTGGTATAGTAAATTGATAGAGCTGCTATGGAAAACAGCAGAGAAATTCCTCAAAAAATTAAGACTAGAACTACCATATGACCCAGCTATTCCACTTCTGGGTATTTATCCAAAGGACACAAAACATTAATTTTAAAAAAATATATGCACCCTTATGTTAACTGTAGCATTATTTACAATAATCAAGATATGGAAATAACCTAAGCATCCACTGATGGATGAATAAAAATATGGTTTATATACACAACATAATCTACTCAGCCATAAAAAAGAATGAAATTCTGCCATTTACACAAGGATGGACCTTGAAGGTATTATGCCAAGTGAAATCTAAAAGAAAATAAAACAAAAACAAACTGATAAGATTTCAAGATCAGATTAGTAGTTTATCAGAGGGTAAGGGGGTGGGGGAAAGGCAATACAGCTGAAGCGGGTAAACTGTATAGTGATGGATGGTAACTAGCTTTGTGATGGTGATCACTTTGTAGTACATGTTTACATTTGAATTATAATGCTGTATACCTAAAGCTTATATAATGAAAAAGAATCATAGCCCTAGGGTATAATTTCAATTACTACTTTATAAATTATACAACATTACTTTGTATTTCTCTGAATTAGAAGTGACTGAGATATCTAAAGAAAGTTTTAGAAAATTCAACTTGCGAACTGAAAAATCTATTTTTTCCATGTATTTACACATGTACATAACACATTTCTTATTTATTTAGGTAGCTACTTGACGCATACTAAGGGAGCACAGTAAAAAAAACTTTATTTCTAACTTTGAATGACAGGAAGCGCAGAGAGTCCCGTACAGGATTAAGATGACATCATTTTGTAAAGATATCCAAAGAAACCATTTTTTTAAAAGAAAACATTGCCTACTAAAAATACCATGATGTACAGAAAATCTAGACTAAACTTACTTTGAATATCCTCTCAAAGTCTATTTTTCCATACTAGAGAACATAGACACAAGATATAAAATACCTATAGAAAATGGATGCTGTGATATTAAGAGAAGAGGTAGAAAGGGAAAAAAGAAATCTCAGACTTTAATTTTTTTGTTCAACTTTATACACAGTTTGCATTGGTAATATACATTTAGTGTTCCATTTATTTTTAAATGCATCAGAAAATCAATCATGATAGATCTGTGACCAATACAAACATTTCTGAATTAAAAAAATTCAGTTAGAAAAGTCAATAAACTAGCACTTCTGTAAAGATAATTATTAAACAAATGGTAATGTGTTTTTACTCCTAACATATCCAACATCACTTCTTTCTTGTGCCATATAGGAATAAAATTTAGCAGGAAGTAAGCTATCTACTGTATGTTTTAGGGCCTAATAAAATATTTTAGTTTGATTACTTAACACTCTTCAAATCACAATCCAATTCAAATAATGATAATCATTCCTTACTCAATAACTGGTGAAGTAAATATATAATAACCATAAAAACTATTTTGAATAAATTTTACACTTACTCAAAAACTACTAAAAGAAATACATCAGAGACTTAGTATAATGTTTGCTTGGGGACTATGCTGTGAAACTGCCAGAGAAGTGTTCCTTTTTGTCACTCAGTAAATAAAACTGCCATGGTATGGACCTCAGATAGACCCATCTTAAACGGAACTTTGCTTTGCAATAAAGAATGTTACAGAGGTTCTGGTGTATTTTCTCTTTAAAGTAATAATTAATTGACAATTAAGTGAAATGCAATAAGGAAATGGCCTATAATTTCACTAATATTTCAATGATACAAAACATGAAAATACTTGTAAAATAATTAACATCTAGATTAATTAACAAGAGGAATTCTACAGCATAACTATGAAAGCAGTATGAATGATTGCTGTAGCTTTTTAATGATCACTTTATTTGTAACACTGTCAAATTTTTACATTAAAAACTAATAACTAAGGTACATATTTGTAATTTCTTACTTTATTACCCAAGTTTTCACTAGAGAGATTTTTGTCAACAACTTTTTTTAGATCCAACTGAAAAATAACTAATTAGCTCAAATATTTAAAGTAATAAATTACCAATAATTTAATTTTTAAAACTTGTAGTCATAAAAAGCTTTAATTCTTTAAAAACTTTGATTTGACCCTTGGGGAATGTAAAGAACACATCTGTTTCCTAAAGCCAAAACTTAATTATATGGCTTCATGCCAACTGATCAAAAAAAGTAGAGTTGCTCTTAAACCAATCCTTATTATATCATTTGGCACAATAGTTTTTACCTTTTATATATATCATCAAAACACCCAGGCCAACATTTCTAATAAGTTGCATCCATATTAAGAGGTAACAAGTGCAAATAATCACATACTTAAGATATGATACTTGCTTGACTACTACAAAAGTAATTATAGTTAAGTTTTTCTATAGGAAACTGAGTTATTCATTACAATAATGTTTTTGAAAAATTCCTGCACTACTACCAATGTAAGTTTATCCATCCTTAAATTAAACAAGAACTTTATATAATAGTATGCTTATGAAAAGATTTATAGAGTGGTCTATATTATTTCATCATGTTAATTGAGGATCAGTTAAGATTTACAGGATCCACAAATGGACATATTTTCTAATAAAAACCTATTCCTCAACTGCTGCTCTCTGAATCTGAATATAACCAAAGGCAGCATACTGATGTAGTAATGTTTCTGAAAGTCAAGACATAAACCCAAACTTTGGCAGTTTTATCAAAATGTCCTTGATAATTAAATACTCTGCTAGTTCTCAAAAACCTTACTGCTTTGTGTAACATTTTCAATACAGAAATAAAATACTCTTCAAATAATACATTTCAAAAGATGATTAAGTTTTGCAAAATTAAATAGCATAAATTAAGCATATTAACATCGTTTTTCTGACAACATGAAATAACCAGTTTAAGAAAACTGCAATGGACTAAATAAACACAAATGTCACAATGTGAGGCACATTTATCCTCACATATTACTGAACTTACAAAATCTACTAAAATATTTTAAAATTCCATTAATACATTAAAAAAATTGCAAAAATGCTTAAGACTATATGAGAGTCATCAATTACACAGGCACTTCACATGTAAACAATCTACAGTACAACTGAAAATATTTTGGCACCAACCTATAATACTAAAAGAATTCAATATAAAGCCAGAGTTCTGTAATTTCTACTCACTTTTTTTTTCTATAAAACTAAGACCAAAGACTGAAGAAATTATGTATAAACTAGAATCACAAGTATATTAAATAACTCAAATATAGAATTAGTTTTAAATTGGTAAAAAAATGATTACCTTGTCCAGATGTTTACCAGTATGCTATGATAAAAAAATTAAATCTAATGTGATTATTAAATTGAAATCACATTTTAAACTTAGTATTAATCTGATTATTGAAAAATAATCAAGATTATTAGCTAACTTAGTAAAAAGAGAATTTGAATTTACCAAAAACTCTTAGTAAATTGAGTTTTTGTAAGAGTTTGTAACTCTTAGTAAATTGAATCTAAGTTTTCCCTCAAAAGAAGTTTGGGCAATTCAAAATTGAATTTTGATGTTTTAACATGATTTTTCTTAAATCTAAGGCTTAAATAATAAAATTATTTTTGACTAGACATCCTTATTCATAAATTTGAGATATCTGAAATCACTTCAAATAAATGAAACTAGACATTTAGGATTTTTAAATGTTACGTCAAGCCGTAGAAAGCTGAGATGCCTTGGTTGTAGGTAATTCAAGAAGAGCCTGAACTGTGACACCAACTTTCACAAGACCTCTTTCTTCCAAAATATGATGAGGCAAACAGAGTCTTTCCTGAAGAAAACAAAACAAATGATATTTAAACATTTGCTTTTTAATAGTACAGCAAAACCTCAGTAAGTCAGAACTGGGTTTTTAAATCATGCTTTTTATAAAACTCTAGGTAAAAATTATACAATTCTAATGAAATAAACTTTAAGATGTCTGCTTCAATAGATTTTTATGGTATAGAATTCTATTTTATGGGCTGTATTTTTATCTGAGGTTGATCTGATCTACACAATAAGAAAATCTTTTTAAGTGAGATGGTGGTGCTAGATGTTCCCTAAGCCCTTGTGCTAGAGCAGAAAGAGCACTATGTTTCCAGCCAAGAGATCTAAGGGCCATATGGAGTACTAAAGGTACTAAAATTCCCTGGGATACTGTTTTTTCATCCTGAAAATGGAACTGTGTGAGAAACAAATAGAAGAATCTATATATGGAAGCATTTTAAGCATTTTGTAACCTGTTCAGTCCTATACAAAACTAGCCACTCTGGTTCCTTCTACCAGTTCTTAGGTTCCATGGTCTGTGATGTGCATAGCACTTCAGTACTTTTTTTGTCGTAAGGTGACTTCCCTCCAGCTTCTAGTGATGTTGTGTTGCTTCTTAGTTTAAATAGTCTAGAATTTGATAAATAACAACTGTCTTCTCTTCTAAGTCATTATATATGTCATTTCTTCACAATTCTATGAGAAAGAGGGTTTAGAGATAACTTTGCATTAGGTTTCATTAGCCTTCAGTGATCCTCTTTTAACATTTTTAATGTTTCCAAGGGTTCTGTCTTCACCCTTTTCTCTTTCTGTACTGTATCCTCTCTTTGGTATTCTCAGTTCAGTTCAGTTCAGTTCAGTCACTCAGTTGTGTCCGACTCTTTGCGACCCCATGAATTGCAGCACGCCAGGCCTCCCTGTCCATCACCAACTCCCGGAGTTTCTCAAACCCTCATCAAAATCACAAGGATTTTAACTGAAGATTTGCATGAATGTGCACAGCATCAAATAAATTTGGTAGCATTTTTTAAAGAAATGATACAATCTACTGCTTCAGTTGGAACACCCACTCATCTCAGGAAAATAAGCTAGTAGTGGATATAGTAGGCAGCAAACAGACCATCTATAGGTCCCATATGG